>NW_024080746.1:1338246-1399646 GCF_003009895.1 Hyaena hyaena
GGGCACTTTGGGGATGAGCACTGAGTGTTATGTAGAAACTAATTTGACAATAAACTATTTGTAAAAAAAAAAAAAAAAGTATTTTTGAAGTGGTATATCCACATGATGAAACAAAATTCAAATAGTGCACAAAAGTCAACTAATAATGCCATCTTTTCATATATTCTTGCGGAGATATTCATATTTGTACACAAAACAAAAACACTTTTTGTTGTATAAATGAGAATTAATGATACAAATTCTTTTCTTGCTTTTTGGTTTTTTTCACTTAATAAGTCTTGAAGAACACTCCCCAAGAGTTGCAACTAAGCTACTTTATTCTAAAATGGTGAATAGTGTCCATTATAAGAGTGCTGCCATTTATACATCCAGGTTCCCAACTGGATATTAGCTGTTTCCAGTGTTGTTATTACAAACAATGCTTTGATGGAATCAATGAAGTTTGAGTTTGCATCAGTCAGGGTTCTGGCAGGAAATAGCACTGCCATGCCAAAGGTTCACACAAAGAGGCTGATGAAAGGGGGTAGCTTGGCGGAGGTGTGGCCGGAGTTGAGGAAACATCAGTGGATGGTGAGGCATCAGGAATTGATAGCAGTGAGAAGCTGTTACCACCCCTAGGCCTGAAGGGGAAAAAGGCGCCTTGAAGCCTCTGGAGAGTCGGAGCACCAAGGAAGGGCTACCTGACAGGAGCCCTATACTTCCAGAAACACAGCATCAAAGGACAAGGGGTGCAGAGGAAAAATACCTCCACCCCTCTCTCTTTCTGACCCCCTCTCTCTTTCTTGCTGGTGCCTCCCATTAGCCAAACCCAACCACAGAAGCCAACTGGCAAGGGACGCAGGTGACCAGAATGGTCACCCTTCTGGCATAGAGGCAGGTACAGAAGAACAAAATATGGATCTGGGGTGCGAGTGGAGCATATATACAATCTATGGAAATTTCTAGAAGCAGAATTGCTGGCTCAAAGGCATATGCATTGTTATTATTGTTTTGCAAGTCAGTGTTCATTTAAATTTACCTTTTCTGTAAGTTTCCCTTTCCTTTCTGTACTTCTGTATTTCTGTGGGGAATAATTTTCCTTTTAGCTGAAGAACACCCTTCAGGATTTCTTTCATTGCAGTTCTGCCGGCCAAGAATTCTCTCAGTTTTGCTTGTCTTTGAACGATAATTTAGTTTAGTTCTGAAAAATAATTTCGCCGAACATGCAATCCTAGGTGGGCTGTTATTTTGTTTTTGTACCTTGTATTCCGAGTTTTATTACTTCTGTTGAAGATCACCTCTGAGTCATAATATTATTCCGCTGAAGATTCTTTTTACTTTTTAAGCTTTTCTTTCTTTTTGGTTTTCAGCAGTTTTTCTATGATATGTTTCCATGTGGTTTTCTCTGTTTTCATCATGATTGAATTTAGTGAACTTCTGGAGTCTGAGTTATAATATATTTCATCAGTTTCAGAAAATTTTTTCATTTGTCTATTTAGAGAAATGTGTCTATTATCTTTTCAAATATTGCTTCTGCTCTAGTCTCTGTTTTAGTGTCTCCAATTACATAAATATAACCTCTTTTCACTGTGTCTAATTTGTCTCATACATGCTTTTTTGTATTTGTTATTCTTTTCTTTGTCTTTAGTCTGGATATTTTTTATTTTTTCTTTTAGGTCACTAATCTATCCTTTCCAGGTCTACATCTGCCCTTAAATCTATCGAGCACATTTGAGTTTTTTTTTTTTAACGTTTTATTTACTTTTGAGAGAGAGAGAGAGAGAGCACAAGTGGGGGAGGGCCAAAGAGACAGGGAGACACAGAGTCACAAGCAGGCTCCAGGCTCTGAGCTGTCAGCACAGAGCCCGATGGGGCTCTCATGAACTGCAAGATCATGACCTGAGCCGGAGTCGGACGCTTAACTGACTGAGCCACCCAGGCGCCCCTATCAGGGATATTTTAAATGTTCACTTATTGTATTTTTCAGCCCTAGCATTTTGATTTGACTCTTTTTTTTGTAGATTCTGATTACCTGGTGAAATATTCTTTGTTTTATCCATTGTCCTTTGCTATTTAAAATGAAAAGGCTTACTTGTGGGTCTATTCCTACTCTGTTTTCTCTTCTCTTGGTTTTTGTACTTGTCTCTTAGTACGTCTGGTCATTTTTGAATGAATGATGAACATTGTGTATGAAAAAAATGCCGAGACTACAAATGATGTCGTCTTCCTCTAGAGGGTTAATGGGGACTGAGTGTCTTAAGACAGTCAAAGACAGGGCATCCGACTCTTGATTTCAGCTCAGGTCATGATCTCACAGTTCATGAGTTCGAGCTGTCTATGGGGCTCTGTGTTGACTCTTTCCCTCTCTCTCTGGCCCTACTCTGCTCATGCTCCCACATGTACGAATGCTCTCTTTCTCTCTAAAAATAAATCAATAAACCTAAAAAAAAAAAAAAAAAGACAGTCAGGGACTGAGTCTATTACAGGGTGGGTCCCAGTTTAGCAAGCCTCTATCTAGCTCTGTGTCTCTCCACTTTTAGAGTCGATCTCTCCAGGGATCCCGGTGGTGAACCTGGGATATGGAGCAGGGATCTTTGTTACTACGTCTTGAATTCTCATACTTGCATTCTCACCACTGTGAGATTGCCAATCCCTGCTTCTACTTCCCGAGGCTTTCTATTGGTTTTCTTAGCTTCCTGCCCAGACAGATTCAGAATGCGGCAGATGTCTTCTGGGAGAATGGGTAGTGTTGAATTCGGTTCACTTAGGAAGGCAAGGCAGATATTTTGAGACATGTAAGGACAGAAAACTTAGCATCCTCAGGGTCTCTGAGAAGAAACGACATGGGGGATATATTCCAGTAACATAAGAAATAAATACAAGAAACAAGCAGATGACGGTTATGAGAAATAGGAGAAAGTCAAGAAACTTGTAAATTGGGCATTAAATCTAAATGAGAGGCATGATGTAAAACACAAAAGAAGTAACAATCTAGATCTAATGGGAAGTGATCATAATGTGGGCAAGAGGTGGGAGGATGTGAAACTGTGAAGTTTGCTATTCTGTTTAAAGTGAGATAGAGATATTGATTATTTTTAGATACTTACAGAAAATAGGATAATAAAAATGTAAGGGTAGCCATTAAAAGAGTAGATATAGGGGCACCTGGGTGGTTCAGATGGTTAAGCATTTGACTCTTGATTTCAGCTCAGGTCATGATCTCACAGTGTGTGAGTTTGAGCCCTGAGTTGGGCTCTGTGCTGACAGCTCGGAGCCTGGAGTCAGGTGCATGTAGTTTCATGAATGAATTCTACCAGATATGTAAATAATAATTAATAGCAATTCTTCACGAACTCTTCCACAAAACAGAAGAGGAGGGAACTCCTCAACACATTCTATGAGGCCAGTATTATCTGAAGACCAAAAACAAAAGAAAACCACAGACCAATATCTCTTAGGAACACAGATGTAAAAATTCTCAACAAAACACAAGCAAACTGAAATCCAGCCACATATAAAGAGGATGATACATCATGACCAAGTGGGATTTATCCCAGGAATGCAAGGCTAGCCTAACACGTAAGAAGCAGTCAATGTAATATAGTGTAATATAGCGTTAATAGAATAAAAGAAAAAAAACCCACATGATCATCTCAGGAGATGCAGAAAAAACATTTGACAAAACCCAACACAGTTTCATGATGAAAACACTCAAAAACTAGGAGTAAAAGGGACTTCCTCAACCTGATAAAGGGCACCTCTGAAAGACCCATAGCTAGTATGCTTAATGGTGAAAAACTGAGCACTTTCCCCCTAACTAAGGTTAGGAACAAGACAAAGATGTCCTCTCTTGCTACTTCTGTTCAGCATCATATAGGAGGCTCTAGCCCGGGCCATTAGGCAAGAAAATGAAATACAAGGCATCCGGATTCGAAAGGAAGAAGTCAAACTATTGCTATTTGCTGTTGACATTTTTTGTAGTAGATTAGTCATTGTCTAGGGCCGGGGTAGGGGAAGTGGGGGGGAAATGCAGAGTGACTGTCAGTGGGTATGGATTTCTTTTGGGGATAATGGAAATGTTCTAAAATTGATTGTAGCAAAGGTTTCACAACTCTGTGAATATTCAAAAACCATTAAATGCTACACGTGAATTTTGTGAATTGTATGGTATGTGAATAATATTTCCATAAAGCTGTTTTTTCTTTTTTTAAAAAGATGAAACAGGTGATTTTCCAGGAAGATTAAAAAAACTGACTTGGGTGGCATGCATGGCTGGCTCAGTTGGTTAGGTGGCAGACTTTGGCTCGGGTCACGATCTCACATTTTGTGAGTTTGAGCCCCATGCAGTCAGCTGACAGCTCAGAGCCTGGAGCCTGCTTCAGATTCTGTGATTCTCTCTCTCTCTGCGCCTCCCCAGTTTGCGCTCTATCTATCTCTGTCTCTCAACAATGAATAAACCTTTAAAAATTTTTTTAAAAACCTGACTTGTGAAAAAATGGACAACCTGAGTAGTTGAATAATCCTGGAAGAAATTTTTTAAGTATTTGAAAATTTATCTCATCCCCACCTGCTCCCTTCAGCCTGAAAAAAAGATATAAGTCCAGAGTATTTTATTATTATTTTTTAATGTTTATTTATTTTTGAGACAGAGAGAGAGACAGACAGACAGAGCATGAGCAGGGGAGGGTCAGAGAGAGAGGAAAACACAGAATCTGAAGCAGGCTCCAGGCTCTGAGCTGTCAGCACAGATCCTGACACAGGGCTTGAACCCCTAAACCATGAGATTATGACCTCAGCCAGTCTGACGCTTAACCACTGAGCCACCCAGGCACCCCTAGATCCAGAGTATTTTAGAATCCAGCTATATAAAACCTGTAAGCTATTCCAGTACTATGTAAGTTATTTCAGAACATAGAGATTTATGGGAAACTTCCCTACTCAATTGACTTGGCTAATATTACTTGATAATGTAATAAAATGGGATGATGATATCATGAAAGAAAAAGAACAGGGAAACTACAGACCAATATGTTTATTACCAAGATGCAATATCCTAAGCAATACATTAACAAATTGAATCAGTAAAAAGCCAGTAGAGTCGATTCTAAAGCTTTGAGGATGGTTCAACATTAGGAAATTTGTAAGAAATCATTTCCAGTAATACGTTTATGGGGAAAAAATTCAAGATCATCTGAATAAATGTTGAAAAGTATTTAACTAACATCTAAGGTACAGATTCTCAGTTCTATGAGACAGATGGGTTCTGAGATCTAATACCCAACATGGTAACTGCAGTTAACAATACTGTATTACTGAAGTTTTCTAGGAGGGTAGAACTTAATTAAGTGTTCTCAACACACACAGAGAGAACATGGTAAGTATATGTGAATTAGCTTGATTGTGGTATCATTTCACGACAAGTAGTATACCTTAAATAGACAACAATCCCTGCATGTCAATTATACCTCAATAAAGCTGAAGAAAAAAGAGTATTAAATTAAATTTAAGACCAATACCTGATTAAAAATCTTAGCAAGTTTCGAAATGAAAAAATTTACCTTAACGTTATAAAGTATATCTTCTAGAAGCCTATACCAAATATATTAACAGTGAAACACCATAAGCACTCTTGTTAAAGTCAAGAATAAGACGAGAATGCCCACAGGTACCACATCTGTTCAACATTCTAAACTCTTGCCAAAAAAGGATAGCTTTTTCCACTGTAATAAAAGCAGAAGAAATGTAAATATTTCCAGGGAAGAGACAAAACTGTCATTATTTACAAATAATATGATTATTTGCTGAAAATTCAAGGTAATAGACTTTTAAAAGTCTCTTAAAGCAAATGAGTTTAATATAATTGCTAGATATAATATCGGTGTTATAGAAAAATTCATAAACTTTCTTATATACCACCAATAATCAATCATAAAATACCATGAAAAAAAATCTCATTCATAAAAGTGTCCAAACCAAACCAAAACAAAAAACCAAGGAATGAACCTAAAGAAAAGTACAAAAAAAGACTTTTGAATAAATAGACATCCTATGCTCCAGGATGGGACTATTCCATATTGTACATACATCAGCTTTCTATAAATAATATATAAAGTCACTGTCATCCCAATAAAAAAGCCAATGCAATTTTTCATGGAACTCGATAAGTGGATTCTAAAACTCCTCAAGAAGACAACATTCAGAAAAATTCTAATAAATGAAAGGAAAAGCAGAATAATGAGGGATGGAGAACTTGCCCTAGATATATCAAAGGTTCTTTGAGGTTATTGTAATTATAATATTGTGGTGTTTTTACAGGGATGATAAAATAGAAAAACTGCACCTGAATGGAGAGCCCAGCAATGCATTTAAGCATGTATGGAGAGCTATATATGTAAATAAAAGTACAGTTTAAGTCAGTGGGAAATGAGTGAGCTATTTGACCAATGATATTTGGACAACTGGCAATCTATGTGGAAGAAATAAAAATCAGGTCACTATTTTGCATCCTACCTCCAAACAAATGCATGTACACACATGTGATATAAAAAAGCACTTGAAGAAAATGTAGAAGAATAATTTCATAATATGGATTTATGGATTTGGGAAGTGTGTTTTAAAATAAGACACAAAACCCCAAAAGCACATAGGAAAAAAGCAACAGATTTGAGTACATAAGCATTTAAAACTTCTGCATGATGAATAAATAAATGAACAAAATGTGAAGACAAGTGTCAGATGAGGAGAAAATACTTGTTGAATTATGAATACCAGATAAGAATATTGACAACATTGGAGATCGGTGTGTGAGGCTTTGGGTGGGACACTTTTATTTTATATCATTTCCTGTAACCTTCAAATTGAGTCTCTGAAGTAGCAGAGACCTACCCATTTTACAGATGAAGAGACTGATTTGGACCCAGCTCTAGCCTGACTCTGGCCCCCTCCACATTTCTTTCTTCAGGAACCAGCTTGATTTCTCACTCCCTAGAGTCACATGACATTCTTAGTGGTTTTGATTTGTTTACTTTTGGGTGGCTTGTCTGGGTAGTGTGCATCTGGCTGGAGAGGTACTGAGGGATGGATGGATTCTGTGACACGCTTCCTCATGAGCTCCTGGGTGACAAATACCACCTTTGTCTTTGGTTTTTTAGTTTCCTGGGGTGCCCTTATTATCAGCCTTTGGCTCAGGGGCTAAACCAGGGCGAGCTGGGTGTGGTTGCCTCCCTCTTCTTTTGCATTTACTCATGACAGGGAAGAAGAGCAGGGTTGGGGTGAGCCCTCTGGAATGCGTCTGATTGTGCTGTGGATAGGCTAATCCAGGCCTCCCCATGACTGGCTTGACTTGCTCATCCATTTCCTTCTTGCGTCCCCTCCCTCCTTTGGCTCACTCCTTTCCTGACAGATAGATGTGTGCTGTCCCATGTTGTTGCGAGAGGGGCGGTTGTCATTATTCAGAATGTCCTAGAAAGGTGGGCTGCTTGTTAGTAAGCCTCCCCCCTACACTACCCCTTTCCCCACTCCCACCGGAGCTGAATGAGGGATTTGGCAAACCCTGTCCATCTCAGCCATGATCTCTTTTTCTCCTGCTTAAACCCTCGTGTGCCTTCTTACTTCTAATCTTCTGCCACAACCAGGTCAAGTTGAACTTCTTAAAGCACAGATTTTATCACATTTCCCTCTCGATTATTAGCCTGTAATAGTTCCCCACTGAATTTTCAAAATGAAGTTCACAGATGTTATACTGGAAACCAGGAAAGAAATATTAGATATTTTACTTATATTCTTTTTTTTTAAGTTTATTTATTTACTTTGAGAGAGAGAGAGAGAGAGAGAAAGTGGAAGTGGGGAAGAGGCAGAGAGAGAGAGAGAGAGAAAGAGAGAGAGACTCTCAAGCATGCTCTGCACCACCAGCCTAGAGCCTGACTCCAGACGTGAACCCACAAACTGAGAGATCATGACCTGAGCCAAAGCCGTATGCTTAACCGACCAAGCCACTCACATGCCCCTATACTTATTCTTAATCTAAAAGTTAACAAAGATATTCCACCTTGGTGATACATATCTAATACACTGATTGCCCCTGGCGTACCTTCTTAGTCCATCTGTCGCTTGGTGTCCTGAGTCATGCTCGTGTTGGGAATACCATAATATAGAGGGACAGGGAGACGAAGATACACTTTCAGTTCATTGAGAATTACCGCACTTCCCATGAGCCTGGTCACATGGCTGGATTTCCAAGCTCCTTTCCTCCAACCCCACAGGATGTAGCCGAGAAAAGTTTCTTGGAAATGGAGCACCCAGGACTCTTTGGATGTAATCATGAAAGTTCCTTTACAAATATCTTGTGGGATTTTCCTTCCCCTGTCCTCTGAATGAGGATGCAGGTGTGGCCTTTATCCTTGTCTTCATTCCTCTGGCCAAGGAGGGGGTCAGCTTCTCTGGAAGCTTGCGTCTCTGAGAGCTGGAAGCTGGAGGCGGGAAGAGAGCTAAGGGATGAACAGCTCTTGGTTGGCGCTGAGAAATCTAACCCTGTGCTCTCCGGACATGGGAGATTTTTGAAGCTGGCTTTCTTCTGTGGGCACGTCTGTGGGTTCTTCAGGATTCCTGTGCCAGGCCTGCCCCACAGCAACTTGGGGGGACAGGAAGTGCTTCTCCTGCACCTTCCTGCTTTCTACTCAACCTCAGTTTCTACTTCCAGTGTTTCCAGCCACCTCCTCTCACCACCTGGATCTTGCTGACTGTAGGCCGCCATCTTGGGAAGACCCTTCCAAGCTGGTCCAAGCCACTTTCTTATTGCAGGTTCTTATTGTACCAGGTTGGTCCTGGTGTTAGAGGGGAGTCTGGGCACCCTTTTGATGCTACTATTAGAGGGGGAGAGAGCAACGCCTTCCCTGACTTGGTCACAGGGAGTTAGGACAGGCCATCGAGGCCTAGCTCCAGGTTTCTAGATGCTCCCTCACTAAGCTGAGGGAAGGAGGGCACTCCCTCCCTCATCCTTGGTGCACCAAGTGCTCTAGACACGATCACTGTGGATGTAGTGGGCAGCCCAATTGCTTCTACTGCTGGGAACCCCCTGGTCAAATGCTGCCTCTGCCTGAGTGCTTGTGCCGGCTTGCACCAGTGGCTGAAAATCCGTCCCTCGTGTGCAAACGGGGATAAAATGAATACCTGCCGAGAAGAGCTATTGTAAACCTTACTTACAAATATATTTCCAATAGTCGGAGCAATGTGTGACACTGTAAAGCACCTGACCCTATAAAATACTAGCTATTATTATTTTTATAAAAACAAGGCCTTTGGGAGTAGAATTTTTATAATTCTTTGCAATGAGATCGTGGCATCTCTACAAGGGATCCTGGTTTTCCATTCTTAGGGGTGATACCGTGTTTGTTTCGAAAATTCATCACTTAAGTTTAAAAAATTAGTTAAAGAAAAATACGAGCTAAAGTGCTAGAAAACATGGCAAAACTTGTGAAGGTGTACAAGTGGCGGGTCTTGGATCACAGTGGCCCCGTAAGACTTGGGAGGGTCTCACGATTACCCTCCTCTCCCAGGGGCTCACCTGGAAGCAGTTTACTTTTTTATCTGAACTTGGCAACATTCCCCAAAGGTGGGTTTTGTGTTTTGGTTCTTGTTTTTGACTGAACAACTTCTTCAGTCAAAAACGAATTAAAAACTTGAACATGCAACTCCAATGCATGTTTGCTTAAAATTGTAGATTATATTTGTATAGGAGAGGCAGAATAGGGAAGTAGGTATAAATGTAAACTCTGTAGCTAGACTGTGGGGTTCAAATCCCAGCTTTGCCACTTGTCACCTTTGTGAGATTGGAAGGATCATTTGACTGGTCTGTGCCTGTACAGTAGGAATAATAATACTACCTCACAGGATTGTTGTAGAGGTTAACTGAAATGATACATGTCGGGGCGCCTGGGTGGCTCAGTTGGTTAAGTGTCCGACTTCGGCTCAGGTCATGATCTTGCAGTCTGTGAGTTTGAGCCCCGTATCGGGCTCTGTGCTGACAGCTCAGAGTCTGGAGTCTGCTTCAGATTCTGTGACTCGCTCTCTCTCTGCCCCTTCCCTGCTCACACTCTGTCTCTGTCTCTCAAAAAATAAATAAACATTTAAAAAAATTTTTTACAGAAATGATCTAAGTTCTTAGGAATATTTCCTGACATGGAATAAGAACTCAGTAATATTATCTATTAATATGACTATTGTGTAATAAAATAGATATAAAATACAAAGAAAATTTAAATTTAGATAGAAAATAACAATAAATGGTCTAATGTGTTGACACCTTGACATTCATGGATTCGCTTATGAATCCTGGGTACAGTCACCTCCCCTTCAGAGACAATGACAAGAACATGCCATGTGCCCAAGTATTCTGAGTCTTGAGGGACCTTGTAAAACTCAGAGGACTGTGGGTGGATGTCCTCACGTGTGATTATGTACACTCGTTTCAACACCAACCTCCTGGCTTCTCTGCTTGTAAACAGTAATCAGGTCAGGCTGAAGGTAGGGCTGGCAAGTCCTTGACCTCCCAGCCAGTCCTGCCTAATCATTACTCAGCATGGAGCCATACTTGGACTTTGCCCCTCGCTTTGTGTTTGCAACTCCCACCCAGCTTAAAGCCAGACAGGCTGTGGCCCACAGGACAGATGCATGTTAGTCTGTGCCGTGAAACCAGCCATCATGGTAATCAAATGTGGTACCAGCTGATGAAAACAGAATCACCTAAAGGCAGGTTTGTAGCTCACTCACACAGTCCTCTGCCGCCAGCAGCCGCTCTTCTTGACACTCGGCCAAAGTGGAATCATAGTTGTGTCCCTTTACATGCCCCATCGGCCAGGGAGCTGATGGCCCAGGAGTCGTGAAAGTGGCTGGCTTCCTCAGGACCAGTTGAACGATTGGCACGCAGTTGAGCACCAGGTAAACCGTTGGCTCTGTCCAGGGAAGGAGCCGGTGGGCGATGCAGGGACAATGGTGGTGACTGGTAAACCCAATGGGAACTAGGCCTAGTTACTTTCAAGAGATCTTAGTGGATCTGCAGAAATTGCCCCCAGTTCAGCTGAGTTAGGTCAGATAATTTTAGAGCTGAAAAAGACCCCGGAGACCATCTGGAGGATCTCATGCCTGGCTGCTTACACGGTCGCTGGGGAGCCTTAAACTCGTTATGATGAATTACTTCACACATATAAGACAATGTGAAAGCTAATGTAACTACATCATTGTACATTTCACCCAGCCTAAGAAATCAAACGTTTCCAGTGCAGCTGAGGCCCCTGGGGGCCTCTTCCCAATTGGATCGCTCTCTCTCCCCTCAACTACCTTCATCCAGAATTTGATGCTTATCATTCCAATTAGGGAAAAATTAAAAAATAAAAGTTATCTCTGATGGTGTGATCTAGTAGGTCTGGGATGATACTCAGGAGTCTAGTTTTTACAAGGATCCCCAAGTGCCTTCAATGATGAGCCAGAATTGGTGGATACCCATCACCACTGAGGCTCAGCACAGTGGTCTGAGCACTGGCATTGGAGGTCAAAGACCAGAGGCCCCACCCGTGTGACATTGGGCAAGGGATGTATTCTTTCTGAGTCTCAGCTTCTTCATCTGTAAAAAGGAAATAAGGGCAATAAAATCCTTTGATAGCTCACATGTGCCTATGAACCTGGAAAACTCTACGTGGATGTACGGTTCAAGGGCTCATCCCATGGGGCTCATCTGCCCCAGAGTTTTTCACCTAGTGATGGGGAGCTCATTACTTCCAGAGACAGCCCATTTTTGGGGGGGGGCAAGCTCTGAGATACAAAAATTCCTTCCTTACCCCGGGAAGAAGTCTGTTCCCTTCAATTTCCACCTACAGGATTCAATCCTCTCTCTGGGGGTCCATGGATTAAATTTAATCCCTAATATGCAGACCAGCTCTTTGAGTAATTTAAAACCATCATACCCTTTCTCCCCTCTCTGTATCTCGGCTGTAGGCTTCTAAACACATTGTCCACTGAGAAGGTCTCTTTATGAATAAGCAATAAGCAATATCTGCCCCCCCCCAAATTACTATAGGCATGGCTGCATTCCAGCAAAGCTATAGAGGCGGGTTCCAGGGTTAGTAATTCAGGAAGAGCTGTTTTGCCTCTAGTTAATTAACTCACTTAGTTAAATTAATCACCCATGCCATGGTAGCTACTTACTAAAGCATTTATTTAGCAAAGACATAACATTTATGGAGCCCTTTTTATGTGTCATACCCTGTGCTAAGTGATTTGCCTGCACTTAGTTCTTACAATAAATCTGAAAGGTGTTAGAATTATTCCCATTTTACAGATGATGAAACTGAGTACAGAGAGGTCAAGAAAGTGCCCAAGTTCATGCAGCCAGCAAGTGGCACGGAGGGATTTGGGCCCAGGCCTGGTCGACTCTGCAGCCTGCACGCCCTTGACCGTGGCATCACCTCCTGAGCTGGTGGTTTATATGATGAAACAAAAAGGGGAGGCAGTTACAGCATGACTGGTTCCTCTTATTTATGGATTATCTCCCTTTGCCTCTGGAACCTGCCTGCTCAGGAAAGAATTAAATGCTCTGAACACACAGAAGACAGCCTAGATTTTCCTAACCCTCATCACCTCCACAGAAGAATGTCCAACTTCCTTCAGAGACGACTTTAAGTCTTCCCCATCGTGTGGCCTGCCTCTTTCCTCCCCTGAAAGGCTGAGTTACTCTTGAGCTGTTCTAGGTTTGGAGGGAGATCACCAGGTGTCTCTTCCTGCTATTCTAGACAAGTTGGGGTCACCTCCCTCATTTTCCTGCTGTGAGGCTCCTGGGGGGCCTCACTGAGAAAGAGCTGCACTGGCTTTGCAGGCAGCAGAGTTTCTGCCACCAGAGCAAGAATGCTTCCTGTCTGGGTGGCCCCGTGTGACTTCTCAGACAGATATTCCTTCACGCCTGGCCCGCCTGCCCAGAGAAAAACTTCCCTAAAGGAAAGTTGAAAGGATAGAAGGTTGTCACCCACAAAAGTCATGCCAATGCAGCCACACACGCAACCCAACATCTTGCCTTTGGGTCCCTGAGATAGTTCATCGTTTAGGTGAAGCTGTTCAGAGAGAAGAAGCAGGTTCTTTTTAACTTAAAGTACAAAGGGGAGGTGATTGGAAGTTGGCGGTGTTTGCTGTGCAGGTTGAGCATATTAATTAGACTATGGACCTTCCTTCGGGATGCAGTCCTTAGTAGAAGATGTATTTCACCTTCACTCAGCAGTCTCCTCTGGGACTAGGACAATGTACCAGTCCCAAAATCCTGTTCAGTGCTGACTCCCTCCCACCAGCCACCAACTCCCCTGAGCTTCTCTTTGTCCATCTATAAAGTGGGCTACTGGGTTCCACATTTTTATCTGTTATGGGTATGGGGAGGGAGTAGCCAATGGAAGAGTTTGGAATAACCGTGGCCCTGGCAAGAATCAAGTATGGCTACTGTTGGCTAATGTAGATTCATTTCTTTGGCCCAAACTGATGGATTCTTTCAAGATGATCCCTTTCTTTATAGTTTTAAGTTTTTGTACTTAGTGATGGTTGGATGTCTGGGGGGATTCGCATACATTTGGCATCACTTGTTACTTGCCTGAAAATACTCCCCAGGAGCACGGAAGGAAAGCCAAATCTACCTTGCAAACAAAGCAAAAAACCAAAACCAAAAGGAGCCTGTCTCTGAACAGAACGACACTAAATATTATCATTTTTTAAATAATATGATAAATAGGGCCAAACTTTTTCCTCTTATCAAAACAGCCCAAAGAAGCTGAAAGAACCTCAGGTAGATATTCTAGAATGATTGAAACCCAGGATTCCAAAATAGTCTCTGAACTGGGGCTAAATCAGATTGATATTTCATTCTGAATTGATTGATACAAGAAGTTGCCCTTTCTCTTTATAAGAATAGGTTTGGTTTTGTCTTGAGGGAAAATATCTCTACTGAGAAATGTACGTATCTGGAGTGTACAATTTTGTGACTCTCAGCAGACGCCCAATCCTGTGTGTCCTATACTGCAATCAGAAAGAGTCGCTTCAGCATTATCAATTTCCTTATGTCCCTCTAGCTGGTTCTCATCCTTGGAATAACTAGCCACTGTTCTGATTTCTAACACCATAAATTCATTTTGTCTGTCTATCCTTGGCATTTCTTCCTTCCTTCTTTCCTCCCTCCCTCCCTCCCTCTCTTCCTTCCTTCCTTCCTTCCTTCCTTCCTTCCTTCCTTCCTTCCTTCCTTCCTTCCTTCCTTCCTTCCTTTCTTCCTTCCTTCCTTCCAAATGGATCCTATACCCAGTGTAGGGCTTGAACTCATGACCCTGAGATCGAGTCACATGTTCTACCAGCTGAGCCAGCTAGGTGTCCCTGTCCTGGGTATTTCATATGAGCAGAATCATACAATATCTTCTGTTGCTCAACATGGTTTTGAGATCTGTCATGGTGGTGGTGGTGTAGCAGTGGTTTATTCTTTCTCGTGGCTGTATAGTATTCCATTATATGAACACACACAGTTTGTTTATCCATTTTCATAAACTGGTTTTTACACTTCTACAAGTCATAGAGAGATGATAATAAATAGATCGCTCATCTACTCACCAGGCACATATTTTTTCCAGAGCGTTCTCTGTGCCAGGCACTGTTGGAGGTGCTGGGGAAAGGGGATGAACAAAACAAAGCCTTGCCCTCATAGGGCTTTTATTTTAGTGAAGAGACAAACAATATACAAGGAATTAAAAAAAAATGAGTGGGATGGTAGTGAGAAGTGCTATGAATATATTAGATCCCATGATGGCATCAAAGTAGCTTGTAAAGACGCTGGGTTTCCTTTAGCATGGGTTGCTGGGATGGGCCTCTCTGAGGAAGGGTCTTGGCTGACATGGGGTAATGAGACAAAGGTGGTGACCAGGTAAAGACCCAGAAGAGGAGTGTTTGGGTTGAAAGAACAATTGGCTAAAAGGCCATCAGGTGGAACTGAAAGGGCCACATCAGTGCTGAAGGGACAGGAATGAGCCAGGGGAACTGGAATAACGTGAACACAGATGGTGGCAGAAGATGATGTCACAGAGGAAGAAGGTGGAAACAGGAGGTGTGGGGTAGGAGCTTGGGTTTTATTCCAGGAGTGATGGAAGACCAGGGGAAAGTTGAAATAGGAGTTATGTCATCTGATTTGCATGAAAATTTTTTTTAAATGCTTGTTTATTTTTTGAGAGAGATTAAGACAGAACGTGAGTGGGGGAAGGTCAAAGAGAGAAGGAGACACAGAATCTGAAGCAGGCTCCAGGCTCTGAGCTGCCAAGATAGCCTGATTGAGGACGTAAACTCAAGGACTGGAAGATTATGATCTGAGCTGAAGTTGGACACTTAACCGACTGACCCACCCAGGTGCGCCTGATTTACATTTTTTAAAGGTTATTTATTTATTCTGAGAGACAGAGAGAGCACAGGAGGAGCACGGAGAGAGGGAAAGAGACAGAATCCTAAGCAGGCTCTGAGCTGTCAGTGTGAAGCTCAAACTTACGAACCATGTGATCATGACTTGAGCCAAAACCAAGAGTCAGATGCTGAACCAACTGAGCCACCCAGGTGCTTCTGATTTACATCATTAAAAGGCCATTCTGTCTAGGGCAGGGTTGGGGAGTATCCATGAGATCAGTTAGGAGGCTTCTAGAGGGCGTGTGGTGATATGGTGTTGATTAGGGTGACACGGTCTCAGATGGTAGGGGGACACTGATGGGGGGAGGGGATAGAGCAGTGAGAGAAAGAGAGGAACCAAGGCTCCTAGGTCTCTGGCCTGAGCAGCACCATCTTCTGCAATGGGTAAGCCTCAAAGTTGGTGGTGTCGGGGGGAGAAGGTTGGGAGATAAGGGTCAAGCATGGTGTTTTGGCCATGGCAAATTTAGGACACCTGTTAGTCATTTTCAATTGGAGATGTCTAGTGGACATTTGGGTATGTGTCATCAGGAGCTCAGCTGAGAGGCCCAGGTTAGTTACAAAACCATGTAAGTCCTCCCCATAGGATGGATATTTAGAATTGAGGGGCTAAATGAGATCACCCAGAGAGAAAATAAGGATTAAGGACTGGGTCTCAGAGAATAACCAGCAAAGGGAGCCGAGCAGACAGACACATATAGTTCTCTTACTCTCATCTCTCACAGCTCTTGAAAATTCACAAGAGACTTAGCCATGCATTTTGTTATTTGGGCTTCATGACAACCCTGTCGAGATACTCAGTAGAACCTTTGTTGCAAATTGACCTCAGCTGATCTGGAGATGCATGGATATTAGATTCTTTTGGTAAATCTTGCAGCCCTGGGGAGTTAGAAGTAAATGAGAGTTAGCTACTCACCTACAACCTGGATAAAAAGGAAGAAAGGAAGTAAGTATTACATCAAATGTTACTACACAGGTAGGTATTAGTCTATGGGCTCAGAAGAGCCCCTACCAAATAGGCTTACAGTGTTCTATGTGGGACACCGGGTGTTTTAGCACCATAGCTTCTAGTGCCTTCTCTAAGGGTTAACGGTGAAGGATCTAGTAAGACCAGGAAGTGTCTATAAAATATCTTCTCTTGTATTGAATTCTGTATATTGAAGCATTAATTTCATTAATGGAGGCCATTTGGAACATCCACCCATTATGCAGATCAACAAGTCACTAAGCACCCTCAGTAAAAATTCATTCTGATGTTCATTATGTAGATTAGCAAAGCCTCTAAATGTCATGATTGGACATAAACATAGAGGAAGTGCTTATAACATTTATTTATTTTTGAGAGACAGAGAGAGACAGAGCATGAGCAGAAGAGGGGTAGAGAGAGAGGGAGACACAGAATCTGAAGCAGGCTCCAGGCTCTGAGCTGTCAGCACAGAGCCTAACGTAGGGTCAAACCCGCAAGACCATGAGATCATGACCTGAGCTGAAGTCGGACACTCAACAGAGCCGCCCAGGAGCCCCTAAAGTAAATTATTAATATCATAGTAAGATTTGTACAATTGAAGGGCAATCTGAGATAATAGAAAAAGTCTTAAATTTGGAATAATGATAATAATAAATAGCTACTAGTTACTGAATCCTTATTCTGCACAAAGTGCTGAGCTAAGTTCTTTGCATAAGTGTTTCATTTAATTTTTACAACAATCCCAGGAGCTAGATGGTATTCTCTTTCTTTTATCTATGAGAAAATGGGGACTCAGAGAGTGACTTTCCCGAGGACACCCTGGTAGTATATGGCAAAAGATGACTCTGAACTTGACTCTGATTTTACAGCCTGTGTTGTAACCACAGAGCTCTGCCGCTTGGGTTCAAGACCTGGATTTGACACTTGTCCTTGGACAAATTGCTAACGTTACTATGCTTCAGTTTCCTCATCTAAAAAGTAGGGGAGGGGGTGACCACGAGCGGGCCAATGCATGAGAAGAAGGTCCATAAGCTGTGAGAATGCTCCTGTGTAAAGTGTCGCTGTTTGCATGACTGTCTTCATCTCCCTGGTCCTTCACCTAAGTGACCACATGTCTTCTTGGATGACAGGAGTGTGGCTGGGAATGTTCTGTGCGGTGTCCAGAGTAACGCCTTGGCCTTATCTTTCCTTGATTGTTCTGCAGCCTGGGCTCCCAGCCCAGTACCCTACAGCCCAAGGCATTTTCTTGAAAGTCGTGCTGACAACAGTTCCTCCCTGTTTCTTAGAAGCAGCCCCGGGCCATCGTCCTTGTGAGGGCAACTTTGCATCCTGGTGAGAGGTGTGCCACGCATGGACTTTCTGTGGCAGGTGCTAGGCATCTGTGAGGGCACACGGATGCGTTCTGAGAGGGCTCGAGGTGTGGCGAAAGGTGAGTTCAAATCCCATCCCTGGTGATTTGTGAGCATATTCACTAATTCATTCAACACATGCGAGTTTAGCATCTACCACTAGGTGGGGAGAACATAATGGAGAATAAGCGGACAGAGCCCTGGCCATGGAGCTAATGGTCTATCAGGAGAGCAAGTCAATTAAACACTTAGAATAAATAAATTCAATGGTGTGAGCCAAGAGTGCATACGAAGTACATGGAAAGCACACTTAACATAGTCTTGGGGTCATCAGGGAAGGTTTCCAGGCTTTATTGTTTTATTTAGCATTTTTTATGTACTTATTTTTTTCAGGAATAGAATTTAGTGATTCATCACTTACATATAATACCCAGTGCTCATTCCAACCAGTATCTTCCTTCATGCCCCTCAGCCCTTTAGCCTTTCCACCCCACCCAACACCGCTCCAGCAACCTTCAGTGTGTTCTCTGTATTTAAGTCTCCTAAGGTTTATTTCCCTCTGTTTTTATATTATTTTTGCTTCCCTTCACTTATGTTCATCTGTTTTGTATTTTAATTCCACATATTAGTGAAATCATATGATATTTGTCTTTTTCTGACTTATTTCACTTAGTGTAATACGCTCTAGTTCTATCCACATTGTTGCAAATGGTAAGATTTCATTCTTTTTTTTTTTAATATTTTTATTTATTTCTAGGAAAGAGAGACAGCGTGAAGAGGGGAGGGTCAGGGAGAAAGGGAGACACAGACTTGGAAATAGGCTCCAGGCTCTGAGCTGGCAGTCAGCACAGAGCCCGACGCAGGGCTCGAACCCACGAACCGCGAGATCATGACCTAAGCAAAAGTCGGACACTTAACCCACTAAGCCACCCAGGCGCCCCAAGATTTCATTCTTTTTGATCGCTGAGTAATAGTCCATTAAATGTATATACCACATCTTCTTTATCCATTCACCAGTCGATGGACATTTGGGCTCTCTCCATACTTGGGCTATTGTTGATAGCGCTGCTATAAACGTTGGGGTGTGTGTGCCCTTTCAAATCAGCATTTTTGTATCCTTTGGATAAATAGTAGTACAATTGCTGGGTCCTAGGGTAGTTCTATTTCTTTTTATTTTATGAGGAATCTCCATACTGTTTTCCAGAGTGGCTGTACCACTTTGCATTCCCATCAGCAGTGCTCAAGGTTCAAGAGGAATGGATGTTCAATGTGAAAGACTTCACCCAGGGGCACCTGGTGGCTCAGTCGGTTAAGTGTCTGACTCTTGATTTTGGCTCAAGCCATGATTTCATGGTTCATGAGATCAAGTCCCACACTGGGCTCTGTGCTAACAGTGCGGGGCCTGCTTGGGATTCTCTCTCTCCCTGTCTCTCTGCCTCTCCCCTGGCTCATGCATATGCATGCGTGTTCTCTCTCTCTCTCAAAATAAATAAATACACATTTAGGGAAAAAAAAGTTTACCCAGTAGGAATAATGAGGGGATAGGAGATATTTCTTTGTGATGACTTTTGAGTGTGATATAAGCTTCATTACTTAGATGCACTTGAATGAGCATGGAAGCCATCTACCTGTGTCATGCACAGAACAGCATGGCTCATTTTCTGCAATGTGTTCCAGTGTCCAGTGTCCAGCTCCACGGGCCATCTTTTTCTCTAGATTGGATCTCAGGTGTGGCATGGTTCTGAATCTAAGACTTGGAGCTTGAAGAGGTGTGTCCTAGAGCCAGCAGCTCCAGGAAGCCTTCTTCAGTCTTGCCTTCCCCACGGTGGTGGAAATGGCGGCTCCTCTGGCCAGCTTCCTGCACTCTTGTCCTGGGCACCATGGTCTGGGGGTCTGTCTGGTCTAGAGCACTCTGCTCTAACCATTCCAATAATTTTTATGAAGTCTTTTTTTTTTATTGCAACATAATTGACATATAACATATAACCCTGTCTTGTATTAGTCTCAGGTATGTAACATAATGATTCGATATTTGTACATATTGTGAAATGGTCCCCGCAGTAAGTTAGCCTCCATTACCACCACAGTTACAATTTTTTTTCTTGTGATGAGAACTTTTGACACCTATTCTCTTAGCAACTTTCAGATATACAATATGGTATTATTAACCACAATCACCTTGCTGAACATTACATGTCATGACTTAATTTATCTTTTTCAAAAATGTTTATTTATTTATTTGGAGAAGGGGGTGCAGAGAGAGAGGAAAAGAGAGAATCCCAAGCAGGCTCTGCTCCTCCCACAGGGCTTGATCTCATGACCATGAGATCATGACCTGAGCCAAAATCAAGTTAGACAGTTAACTGACTGAGCCATGCAGGCGCCCCTGTTTTGTAACTGGAAGTTTGTACCCTTTACCACTCATTTTGCCCAACCTCCACCTCCTGCCTCTGGCAACCACCAACTCATTCTCTGTGTCTATATTCTCTATATCTATAAGCTTAGCTTAATTTTTTAATATTCTAATTTTTAATAATTTAATTTTTCAATATTTTAAATTTTTTCATATTCCACATATAAGTGAGATCATACAGTATTTGTCTTTTTCTATCTGACTTATTTCATCTAGTATAATGCCCTCAAGGTACATCCATGTTGTTCTAAATGGCAAGATTTTCTTCTCTTTTTATGGATGAATAATATTCTTTCTCTCTCTCTCCCTATATATATATATGTACATATATGCATATATATATATAACATTCTATGTATATAACTTATATAATAGAATAATATTCTGTTCTCTATCTCTCTCTATATAGAGTAGAATATTATTCATCCATATATCCATATATAAGATTTTCTTCATCCATGTAAAATATACACACCAGATTTTCTTTATCTATTCATTCAATAGACTCTTCCACTGTTCTCATGTCTTGGCTACTGTAAATAATACTGCAGTGAACATGGAGTGCATATATATTTTGAGTTAGTGTTTTCATTTTCTTTGGATAAGTATTCAGAGCAGAATTGCTGGATGATATGGTATTCTATTTTTAATTTTTTTAGGAATCCCCTACTGTTTTTCATAGTGGCTGCACCAATCTATGTTCCCACCAACAGTGACAAGCATTTCCTTCTCTTGACATCCTTGCTAACACTCATTACTTGTGTTTTTGATAACATCCATTCTCACAGGTGTGAGATAATAGTTCACTGTGGTTTTGATTTGCACGTTCTTGACAGTTAGTGATGTCGAGCACTTCTGCATGTACCTTTTGGCCATCTGTGTGTCTTTTTTTAGAAAAGTGTCTGTAAATTCTTATTTCCTCAGGTTAAATCCCTTTTGGCCTGAAATAGTTGGAGTGGCTGCTATGTCCTGGTGTTGAGCCCTTACTGATACTGACATACACCTAGATTCATTTATTTAGGCAATATTTTCTGAACACGTAATATGTGCCAGGTCCTGGTGTTAGGCTCTGGGAATACAACAGTGAATAAGATGAAGGCATATCACCTTTGTCAGATTATCATGGCAACTACATTCTAGAGCAGGGCCCTCCAATAGAAACATAATGTGAACCATATATGAAGCTTAAAAATTTCTAGTATTCACAGTAAAAAAAGCGTGAAAAAAAAGTTGAAATTAACTTCAATAGTATATTTTATTTAATCTAATATATCCCAAATATCATTTCAACATGATTAATAAAAACAATTCTTAATGATATATTTTATACACTTTATTTCATACCAAGTCTTGGAAATTCAGTGTTTAGATTTTACTTACAACACATTTTGCCTCAAACGCAAAATTTTCATTGGATATACATGATCTCTATTATTTTTCATAACACAGTTGAAAAAGTAGTTTACATACCTAATATATAATAAACATAAATGTTTTTCAGTAACCCCAAAAAGTACAAAAAACTATTTTTCTTTAATATTTACATCTATATTGATAAGACCTATTCATCTTTTCTGAAAGCATTGATTTGATGTTGGAGCAAAAGCATATCAGTTTTGGGGTGCTTGAATGGCTCACATGATTGAGCGTTCAACTTCGGCTCAGGTCATGAACTCAAGGTTCATGGGTTCGAGCCCTGCATCAGCCTCTATTGACAGTTCAGAGCCTGGAGCCTGTTTCGGATTCTGTGTATCTGTGTATCCCTCTCTCTCTGCCCCTCCCGTGCTCACACTCTTTGTATCTCTCTCTCAAAGATAAATAAACATTAAAAAGGTTAAAAAAAATTAAAAAAGCATATCAATTTCAAAACTACATCTGTCCAAATTAAGTAAATTCACCAAATCTTGGGTCAATTCAAAAGCCTACGGCATAAGTTGAAAAGCAACCTAAAATTTATCAATGGCAATGACATATCCTTCACATTTTTTGGCCTTTATATCCAACTTACATAATACCTGTCAATTACAATGAAAATAATTCACATACTGATCAGGTTAGAAAAAGGCATAAAATCATTATTGTTGACTTGTATTATAAAAGTTTCAGTTTCAACATAAATTCACATACCTGTCTATGTTGCTAAATGCTTTTCTTACCTTGGAATTTCAAATTTTGCTCATTCATATGCAGTCGGTTTTAATGAAACAACATAAATCATACAGCTATTTTCTGTCTTTGATTATTGAATCTTTGACAAGCAATCTTTTGTTCTGAAAGCCTTGAATTGGAGTTAAAAATTCCATAAGTCTTTGTAAAACTCTTCTATGACTCAATATTGGCAAAGAACAGAAGTTCATTAAAATCATCCTCTGTTTCTTTCAACTGTTCCACAAAGTGGAGACAATTTATAATATTTAAAAGTATATAATAAACAATTTTAATAACTATATCCATGATGCCTTTCACAAAGTCTGCTGCAGAAAACTAAGCACAAGAATTTTCAATATGTATTATATAGTGGAATGAGCAAGAAGGAAAATATCAGTTTCTTACCTGAAAATTCCCATAAATATAGATTTTTGACCCAGCATAGCAGAACTACCATTTGTGGTGATAGAAACTAATTTTTTTCTTATCTAGTTGGAATACTTCTTTGATAGATGTAAAAATTTAAAAATATCGATGCCACGTGTTAAGTTTTTTGGGCTGTGAATTGACATTTCTTTGTAAATTGGAAGTCCTTCGAGACAAAATGTGCCTGAAGTATTAATTGGTGTCTATTATATGGCATGACTCATCTAAAGCTGAGGAAAGTAATTGTGATTTTTCAAGTTTATTGATTGGTCTTTGCTATTGTTAGAAAAGTTGTATTTTATGGGCAATTATTTGGTGACTTAATGGGAGGGTTTTCACTTTTAATAAAATACCCTTTTTAGTCTTTTCTCAGGATCTTCTAATAATATTTCCATTACTGAAAAATAATTTCTTTTACCAGTTTTTCATCTGAAAGTGTTTTGTTTTGTTTTGTTTGTATAAGAAGCCAAGCTCTTTTATAGCTGGCTAAATTTATAAGCACAGATCCTATTTAAATTGATTTTTTAAAGTTTAAAGAATTTTTTTAAATTAAAAAATTAATTTTTTCTGTTCAGCGTTTAATTCTGTTTTTAGGCTGCTAATTACATTGATTTTTCTTGACAATTGAAAAGAAACTTGTTATTAAATTCACTGTACACTTGCTGAAAATGTCTCTTAATATTGTCAACTTCATCTTTGTAAAAGCCTATTTTTATATGATCTGTTGTAGCGAGTTGCAATTGCTTTTCACTATCTTTCTTTCCTGCTTTCCTCTTTCTAATTTTTTAAATGTTTATTTATTTTTGAGGGAGAGACACACACACAGAGTGCTGTGCTGTCAGCACGTAGCCCGACACAGGGCTTGAACTCATGAAATGCAAGATCATGACCTATGCTGAAGTTGAATGCTTATCCGACTGAGCCACCCAGGCACCCCCTGCTTTCCTTTGTCTATTGTAGTACTAGCTTCTGCATCTCCACTTGAGTCTGCATCATTAGGATACCTTCGTTTAAATTTTTAAAATTTTGCCTAAACCTTTTATTTAACTAGACACTTTTAATTACATTATAATTAAAATAATAAATTTTTGACTTAATTACCAATTGTGACTTACACAGACATCTCTGTACCCTCACTGTCTATAGAAAGTATTCGAATAAACACATCACAACGTTAAGTAGGTGCATAGAAAAGAAAACATTTGAATTGACACAATTCATTGACGAGTTTACATGTAAAAATGACATCGACGCTCTACACGTGCACTACAATAACCATATATCATGTAATGCGGTGGTAAAGTGAAATGTAGTCTTAGCACAATAATAACGTTGTGTCAATGGCAAAACCAGTGTTTCTCACTCCAGTAAGACTGTGCTGAGTCTCACTAACCTCATTTCAAATGTTCAGTGGTTCCCACACCGGTAGACTGTGAATCTTGCTTACGCAGTGCTGTGAGTCTCAGGCTAAGCAATCCGACCTGCATCCTGTTGAGAGGAACTTGGTTTGGGAAAGCTAAGTGGTGAATGAGAAGCTGAGGAGCTCAAAGGCCAGGTAGGAGCGGGGGCAGAAGACTGCACTTGGGTGTCTACTGATGTACGAAGGTGCCGGGAGCACAGGAGAAGGTGAATTAGATGCTACAGGGACGGGAGAATGCCCAGGCCTTGGAAGCCTGGATGGTCATGATGAAAAAGGGGTGCGTCAAAGCCTTCTGGTCTGAGTAGCTGGAGACGAGAGGGATTAGGGCACCTTCGGCTTGATGCTGACTTGAACTGAGTCCTATTCAACCTGATATTTATTTTGATGTCTGCTTGGTGCCAGCCCTGTGTCAGCCCGTGGGGGCCGCGGTGGTGAGTACCAGGTGCTCCGCTGAAGTAGAATGAGAATAGCTGTTACCCTGACTCTGTGAACTCAGTTCCTGGGGTAAATACCGAGGGAATAAAGACTGAAGAGTAAAACCCTAATTAAATTTGACCTTGTCTCCCTCTCTCTGTCTTTCTATCTTCAGAAAGTACTAATTCTTCTTGAGGTGCCCCTGAAACATTTTCACACAAACATAGCTTTTCACCAGGTGGAGTTTTTAATGATTTGAGGTTTCAAAGATCTGGCTGGATTATACATTTGCTATGCGCACTTCTACCCTCACATCAAATACCGACCATGTATACATGTTGGGGAAAAGACAGTTTACAAAACAAATGTTCAGTACTGGTTTTCTTTTCCTTCCTTCCTTCCTTCCTTCCTTCCTTCCTTCCTTCCTTCCTTCCTTCCTTCCTTCCTTCCTTCCTTCCTTCCCCACTCTCCCTCCCTTCCCCACTCTCCCTCCCTCTCCCTTCCTCCCTTTTTCCTTCCCTCCTTCCTTCTTTCCTTCCTTCCTTTCTTCCTTTCTTTCTTTCTATCTTCTTTCTTTCCTTCTTTTTTTTCTTTCTCAATAATCTAAAACATGCATATGTATTTTGAGAAAAATCAGGAGAAAAACAGTAAAAGTTAATGACACAAACTGAGGGGGGCTTCCCTGGGTTTTCAGCCTTGCTCTGGTGATTCCAGCCCTTGACCCACAGCCTCCTTGGCCAGAGAGGCATCATGAAGGGTGTTTTGGAGGCTAGAAAAGAGGCCCAAGAGGCCAAGAGGGTGATGTGGGGGCTGAATGTTGTGAGAGAGGCTGAGAACAGTGTGAGGAGAGGGGTGCAGACAAGATCAAGGGGGGCTGCTCAGGGCTGGGAGGTGAGGTGTGGCAGGTAGGTAGGAGTCAGCCTGCTGAACAGGTTCCAACTTGGAGAGAGGAGCCAGAAATTTGAAGCAGTGGGGCCATAGGATCAGGATTAGTTTCCAGTAAGTCAACTGGTAGCAATACAGATACTGTGGTGTGTATGTGGTATATATCTGTGTGTGTGTGTGTGTGTGTGTGTGTGTGTTGGGAGTGGGGGAAGAAGAGTCCAAAGACAGCAGGACCAGGTAGGGGCTGCTGAAGAAATGCAGAGGATTGACAATGAGGACCAGAGAGAGAGGAGTGTTGGGTTTCTAAGGATCTCTTTAAGATAGAATCAACCAGAATTGATCAGTATGCTCTCCTTGGGGGAGAGAAACATGACTTAATTCATCTTTGTATTCCTGGTTTTGTAGCACACTATCAGATATGCATTCCTTCACTTCTTCATTCATTTATGCACCCATCCTAACAAACACCGATTAGGGCTTATCTCGAACCAGGCCTGCTGCTGTGTTTTGACTCACTAAGAAGGATGCCGCCACCTCATGGGGTTGGGGACAGACATTAAACCAGTAAACACACAAACAAGAAATTAGGTCATTTCCAATTCTGTTAGTGTTATAAAGCAAATAAAGACGAAGAAATGGGTTAAAGTGGTTTCAGATCCCATGGGACTGAGTCTTGAAGTAGCCAGCCCTGTAGTAGTCAAGATCCCTCCCACCATTACTGAGGCATATGGTGGCCATTGTTGATTCATGTAGTAAGGCTACATACTCTGAACAAGACCAGTTACTCTCTCTCCTAATTTCTTATTTTTAAGTTGAAATATGGCTTGATGTAAAATGTGCAAATCTTAAGAGCACAGCTTAGTTAATTTCTATACTTTATTTTTTTTTAACATTTTGCATATTATTTTCATATATACCACTCTGGAGTACCACCCTGATCATAAATAGAACATTTTTGGCTCCCCAAAAGATTCTCTTTTGCCCTTCCCAGTTAATACCCCCAAAGTAACCTCCTCAGACACCCATTATCATCAGATTTGCTGGTTCTTCATATAAATGTAATCATTGAGCATGTCATTTTTTTGTTTTCATCTGGATCCTTTCACTCAACATTGTACCTATGGGGTTTATCCATATCACTGTGCGTAACAGTAGTTTGTTTTCATTGCTGTACTGCATGCTATTGTACAAATAGATCACCATTTAAAAAAAAATCTATCCTACTGCTGATGGGCATTTGGGTTGTTTCCAGTTTGAGGCTATTATGATTACAATTGCTATGAATATTGTGCATATCTTCTGGTGAACATAAGCACTCATTTCTGTTGGTTATATATCTAAGAATGGAATTGCTAGTTCAGAGAATAGGCTTAGATTTAACTTTAGAGGACACTTGCAAATAGTTTTCCAAAGAGGTAGAAACAATTTGCACCCGGCCAACAATGAATGGGAGTTCCTGTGGCCCTATATCCTCAAGAACAGATGTTTTGAATCCTCTTGTTTCAACCAGTTTGCAAATCAGGAGACTGAGGCTCAGCAATGCTAAATAACCAACCCAAGGGAACATAGTTAGTGAGGGGTGGATCTCCACTAAAGCCCAAATATTACCGCAAATTCAGTGTTTCTTATCACAGCATATTGCATACAAAGATACTAAGCAAATGGTATAGGTCATGACTATCCATGGAATTCTAAGACAGTTGTGATCAGTGTTGGCATTTCAGCAGCAATGGGACTTGAACTTGGTCTTTAAGGGCAAAAGAAGGCTGAAGGCCCCTGAACAGACGGGTAGACTTGGCTAAAGGCAGAGGGAGAACATCCACTATGTTACTCTGTGTTTGGGGATGTGTGATGGGAGGTTGCCTCACCCATTTGAGAACTACTGATTTGATAAGTGTCTCAGTGACTTCCCTGGGCTTCTTGATTGCTGCCATAGTCCTAAAATGCAAGTCTCCATTCCTGACTCAATATACAAACTTCCTCTCCTTGAAGAGAAAGCTATAGCTTAACTAACCTCACATAATCTTATTCCTTTTTTAATCACTGTTTGAGTCCATTTGGGCAGCTCTAACAAAATCACCATAGCCTGGATATCTTAAACAACAGGCATTTGTTCCTTACAGTTCTGAAGACAGGAATCCAAGACCAAGCTGCCAGCCGATTTGTTGAGAGACCTTTTGCTGGTTTGCAGACAGGCACCGTCTTGCTGTATTCTTATGTGGTGGATGGAAGAACCTCTAGTCTTTTCCTTCCTTGTAAGAGCATTACTTTTGTCATGAGGATTCCACCTTCTTGACCTCATCTGAACCTAATTACCTATCGAAGGCCCTCACCTCTAAACTCCATCGCATTGGAGATTAGGGCTTCAACATATGAATTTGAAGGACACAACCTGTAATCCATAGCACTCATTCTTTATTCTGTTCAGTGGAACACTATTTGATTCACCTTTATTTTCTTTGTGTTTTTGGATGAACAAGTCTAGACTTTCCAATAATATTTCAGCATCCCTAAGGTCAAGGGCAGGATATCTGAGAATCCCTAATGCTTTCTGGACACATAGATGATGGAGAGACTGAGTGTCCCCTGTGTGGCTCATGGGTTGATGAAGTCACTCTTACTGTCAGCTTACCCACAAAGTCTGATTCCTTCCCTCACAAGTCTATGTATTTCCTGCTTGTGGCTTTTAAATTCCCACACATGAGAAAAGTATCAGCTTTTTGGATTCCTGTGATGAACTAATCTAGGTATAATAAAATGTGCCTTTTCTAATTTATTATTTCTCATAGTTCGGTGTAGTTGGGAAAACTCATACAACTAATTGTAATTTGTTATGAGGTAGGAAACTGTGCCTGGGATATAGGTAGAAAGGTATTAAAAATTGCACACAATTTCCACTGAAAACTGCAGAAAGCTTATGAAAGAAATTGAAGAAAACATCAAAAAAAAAAAAAGGAAAAATATTCCATGCTCCTGGATTGGAATAATAAACATTGTTAAAATGTTGATACTACCCAAAGCAATCTATATATTCAATCCAATCCCTATCAAAATAACACCAGCATTCCTCACAGAGCTAGAACAAATAATCCTAAAATTTGTATGGAATGAGAAAAGACCCCAAAGAGCCAAAACAGTCTTGAAAAAGAAAACCGAAGCTGGAGGCATCATAATCCTGGACTTCAAGCTGTATTATAAAGCTATAATCATCAAGACAGTATGGTACTGGCACAAAAACAGATACTCAGATCAATGGAACAGAATAGAGAACCCAGCGGAGAACCCAGAAATGGAGCCAAAAACGTATGGCCAACTAATCTCTGACAAAGCAGGAAAGAATATCCACTGGAATAGACAGTCTCTTCAGCAAATGGTGCTGGGAAAACTAGACAGCAACATGCAGAAAAATGAACCTGGACCACTTTCTTATACCATACACAAAAATAACCTCAAAATGGATGAAAGACCTAAATGTAAGACAGGAAGCCATCAAAATCCTAGAGGAGGGGCTCCTGGGTGACTCAGCCGGTTGGGCATCCGACTTCGGCTCAGGTCATGATCTCATGGTTCGTGGGTTCGAGCTCCGCATCGGGCTCTGTGCTGACAGCTAGCTTGGAGCCTGGAGCCTGCTTCGGATTCTGTGTCTCCCTCTCTCTCTGACCCTCTCCTGCTCACACTGTCTCTCTCTCTCTCTCTCATAAATAAATAAAACATTTTAAAAAATGTTTTAAAAAATCCTAGAGGAGAAAACAGGTAAAAACCTCTATGACCTCAGCTGCAGGAACTTCTTACTCAACACATCTCTGGAGGCAAGGGAAAAAAAGCTAAAATGAACTATTGGGACCTCATCAAAACTAAAAGCTTCTGCACATTGGAGGAAACAATCAGCAAAACTAAAAGACAACTGATGGGATGGGAGAAGATATTTGCAAATGACATATCAGATAAAGGGTCAGTTTCTTAAATCTATAAAGAACTTATCAAACTCAATACCCAAAAAACAAATAATCCAGTGAAGAAATGGGCAAAAGACATGAACAGAAGAAAAAGAGAAGAGAAGAGAACAGAAGAAGAACAGAAGAGCAATCTCTGAAGAAGACATCCAGGTGGTTAACAGAAACATGAAAAACACTCAATACCACTCATCATCAGAGAAATACAAATTAAAACCACAATAAGATACCACCTCACACTTATCAGAATGGCTAACAAACATTAACAACTCAGGCAACAACAGCTATTTGCAAGGATGCAGAGAAAGAGGTTCTCTTTTGCACTGCTGATGGGAATGCAAACTGGTGCAGCTACTCTGGAAAACAGTATGGAGGTTCCTCAAAAAATAAAAAAATAGAACTACCGTATGACCCAGCCATTGCACTACTAGGTATTTATCCAAAAAGATACAGGTGTGTTGTTTTGAAGGGGCACATGCACCCTGGTATCTATAGCGGCACTATCAATAATAGTCAAAGTATAGAAAAAGCCCAAATGTCCAACGATGGATGAATGGATCAGGAAGATGTGATACACACACACACACACACACACACACACACACACACACACACACACAAAATGGGGTATTACTCGGCAATCAAAAAGAATGAAATCTTGCCATTTGCAACTATGTGGATAGAAGTGAAGGGTATTTTTTCTGTTCATCACATTGAAGATTTCAAGAGCCTAAGTGTCCATCAACTGACAAGTGGATCAAGAAGATGTGGTTTATCTATACCATGGAATACCACATGGCAATGAGAAACAATGAGATCTGGCCATGTGTAGCAACATGGATGGACCTTGAGGGTGTTATGCTGAGCGAAATAAGTCAGGCAGAGAAGGACAAATACCATATGTTTGCACGTATAGGAGGATTAGGAGGAACTTGACGGAGGACCATGGGGAATAGAAAGGGAAAAATAGTTGGGGAGAAGGAGGAAGGCAAACCATGAGAGACTCTTGAATGCTGACAAAAACTGAGGACTGATGGATGTGGGGGGGAGGGGGGATGGGCATGGAGGAGGACACTTGTGGGGATGAGCACTGAGTGTTATGTGGAAACCAATTTGACAATAAACTATTTAAGAAAAAAAAGAACTGGAGGGTATTACACTAAGCAAAATTAGTCAGAGAAAGACAAATATCATATGACTTCATTCACATGAGGACTTTAAGATACAAAACAGACGAACATAAGGGAAGGGGAGCAAAAATAATATAAAAACAGGGAGGGGGACAAAACATAAGAGACTCTTAAATATAGAGAACAAATAGAGGGTTGCTGGGGGGAGGGTTTAAATGGGTGAGGGGCATTAAGGAATCTACTCCTTAAATCATTGTTGCACTATATGCTAACTAACTTGGATATAAATTAAAATTTTAATTAATTAATTATTTTTTTAAAAATTGCACACAATTTCCTCCCAAGTCTTAAGTCCTAAATTCTTCCATGTGCATGGATTACCATCTCCCTTGTTTCTGGCCCTGAACTTCTCTTTGAGATAGATCACAACTTGGCTTTGTCTCCTTCTCCTCCTTGTATAGTTGTTCTTTATTTTTTTTAGTCTTTTTAAAATTTATTTTTGAGAGAGAGTGTGTGGGAGCACACGTGAGCATGGGGGAGGGGAAGAGAGAAAGGGAAAAAGAGCATCCAAAGCTGGCTCCTAGCTGTCAGTCCAGAGCTCGATGCAGGGCTTGAACTCACTAACAGTGAGGTTCAGGGGCTCCTGGGTGGCTTAGTCGGTTGAGCGTCCAGCTTTTGCTTAGGTCATGATCTCGCGGTTCGTGGGTTCAAGCCCCGCGTCGGGCTCTGTGCTGACAGCTCAGAGCCTGGAGCCTGTTTCAGAGTCTGTGTCTCCCTCTCTCTCTGACCCTCCCCTGCTCACGCTGTCTCTCTCTTTCTCTCCTAGAAATAAATAAAAAACATTAAAAAAAATAAAAACAGTGAGGTTCAAACTCATGAAAAGGGAGGTTCAACTCGAACTATGAAGTCATGACCTGAGCTGAAGTCAGACACTTAACCGACGGAGCTACGTAAGCCCCCTTCACAGCTTCTCTATTTTATGATTGAAGTTCTTTTCACAGCTGCTGGGAAGGGCCTCCTTGAACAACTCTGCTCTCTTGACTGGACATCACCTCTTGGGATCTATTCCTCCTGCAGCTCCCTAGTCATACTATTTCACCGGATTCCTTTCGGCATGTGGATTCCTCTCACCCAACTAAAGTCAGCCTCACTCATACTCACATCCCCTTCAATGTTCTCTTCTTGCCAAGCTTCCCTGCTGCAAGCATGCTGGACACGACTGTTCCCTTTCTTCTGTATTTTTGCCTTGGTTCAGATGACAGCTTAAAAGAAAAAAACAAAAAGACTTGATTGATTTAGTCCCATGTTAAATTTTCAGAATAACTGAACGGATACTACATAGGGTTCAATGTACCCACCCTGCCTCCACCCCCACAGTCTTCCCTATTATTAACATCTCGCATCAATTATAATTTGTTATAATTGACGAACCAATACTGATACATTATCATTAACTATAGTCCATCATTTATGTTAAAGGTCACTCTTGGTGTTGGGCACTTCTGAGGGTTTTGACAACTGTGGTATGACACGTTTCCATCATTACAGTTTCTCAGAGAATAGTTACATCAATGTAACAACCCCCTTAGACCATAGCTTTTGTGAGGCCTTTTCTCCCCCATGGTACTTCATCTCCACCTGACAATACTCCAAGTTGGGTTATTATTTTATTATTATTATTTTGTATATTGACTGTCTTTCCCTCACCCCAACCCTTCCTAGGTTGCAAGCTCGGTGAAGGTGCAGATTTAATCTATTTTGTTCATTGTCGCATTTCTTAGCTCTTAGACCACTGCCTGCCATATTGTAGGCACTTAGTAGAGATTTGTTGAATGATGAATAAATGAATGAATGATTGACTTAATGACCATTTAGAGCTGAATGATTTGTTAAGCTATGTGCCCTTTTTTTGGTGAGTTGTTAAGAGTTTTGTCACACAGTGTATTAGAATATATTAAAACATTTATGGATTCCTACCTATCTGAACATGGCTGAGTAAACTGATCAAGGTCGAGGGGCCCTGCTACAACTAGTTAATCGTACTGATGGGTGTTGGCAGACCTGGGGAGACCTCCAGTGGACTCCTGATCTTTGCTCTGAGTCTTATCCTTTAGACTTGTTCTTCAACTATTTTTTCATTACTGTCCCCTTAAGGAGCTTTATTAGATACTTTTTCCTGCATACCTATCCCTCTTGGAAAATTTTAACATCACAGATGACATACCAGATATTCATTTATGTACTATATGGATATCTATGCTGTACACATAAAAGAGCAAGATATGTTTTGCCCGTTTGGGGGTGATGTCACACTCTTTGTGAATGCATGCTCTCAATAGTCTCACCGATGACTTGGAGAGAAGGATGAGGAAGGCATGCTGACGAGACTCAGGAGGAACAATACAGAGAGGGAGGTGGAATATAACAGATGACGGAATCCATATGCAAACAGTGTTTGGAATCATTAGATTCTCTCCAACAGGATTTAAGTATAAACTCCTGTACCCAAGTTCAAAAATTCGATTGTACGGACAGCCTAGGGGAAACCAGCTTGATGGCTTGTATTAACTGAATGGGAGTTTCCTTCTCTTGGGAAGTGGCATATTCACTGTGTTCCCTGCAGTCATGCTGCATATGGAGAAGCCTGTTCTGTTCTGAGAATGGAGCTGAAAAGCGATCTTACCAAAGTTGACGGTGTCCCGAGGAAAGTTCCTGAGACTCTGAGCCGTTTGGAAATTGTGGGCAAGAAGAGCAACCTCCCCAGACAAGGGAAGGGGAGGCAAGGTGAAGACCAGACAGCTGTGTTTAAGCGTTCCAAATGTTTGGAGCAGTAAGCTGACTTCTCTGGCCTAATTCCGTAGTACATGGCATGGGCTGAACTGATCCCCCCGCCAAATCCCCAACACCTGTAAATGTGGCCTTAGTTGGAAACAGGGTCTTTGCTGATGATCACGTTCAGATGAGGTCATGAGGGGAGACCCTAATCCAACATGACTGCTGCCCTTATAAAAAGGGAAATTTTGACACCAAGGAAAACAAGCATAGAAGGAGGTTGCTGTGAAGACAGCTGTCTACAAAGAACGCCTGAGGCCACCAGAAGCCAAGAGAGGCGCAGAACAGATTCTCCTTCACAGCCCTGCTAACAGCAAGGAAGCAGCCCTGCTAACACCCTGACCTTGGACTTCCAGCCTCCAGAGCCATAAGAGAATAAATTTGTTTAAGCCCCACTGTCTGTGGTACTTTGTTACAGCAGACTTTGAAAAGCACTGTAGGCTCTAAGTAAGATCACAGGGTAGGTAATTTAGGGAAGGAGCTTCTACCTTAATAAAAGCTGCAAATGAGGGGTGCCTGGGTGGATCAGTCAGTTAAATATCCAACTCTTTTTTTTATTAATGCTTATTTATTTTTGAGAGAGAGAGAGAGACAGAGCGTGAGGGAGGAGGGGAGAGAGAGAGGGGAGATACAGAATCTGAAGCAGGCTCCAGGATCTGAGCTGTCTGCATATAGCCCAATGTCGGGCTCAAACTCATGAGCTGTGTGATCCTCACCTGAGCCAAAGTCAGACACTTAAACCCCTGAGTCACTTGGGCACCCTAAGCATCCAACTCTTTTTTTTTTTTTCTAGGAGAGAGAGAGAGACAGACAGACAGCATGAGCAGGGAGGGTCAGAGAGAGAGGGAGTCACAGACTGAAACAGGCTCCAGGCTCTGAGCTGGCAGTCAGCACAGAGCCTGACGCGAGGCTCGAACCCACGAACCGCGAGATCATGACCTAAGCGAAAGTCGGACGCTTAACCGACTAAGCCACCCAGGCGCCCCAGCATCCAACTCTTGATCACAGCTCAGGTCTTGATCTCGGGGTTGTGAGTTCAGGCCCCGTGCTGCACTCTGCACTGGGCAGCAAGCCTACTTAAAAGAAAAAAAAAAGTGAAAATGAAAATAAAGGTTGCAGGTGAGAGGGTGATTCACGCAGCTAACTGCTCGGGGTGTCCTCACACATGAGTCCTCACCAAGAGGCCAGAAACTGGGATTACTGGCATCTCAATCTCATTCATTAGGAGAGGGAGGCTCAAAGAGAGAAAGACACTTGCTCGAATGCGCGAATGTCAGAGTCAGGCTTCAGACTCCACTTCAAAGTCCACAACCTTCCTCTGAAGCCGGGCTGAGTCTGGGAGATAGGGGAACAAAGGGCACCACGCTGGTGAGCTGGGGCTGTTAGGCCCAGGGGTGGAGACTTCTGCTCCCAGCGGGGTGTGAGGCGACGCACGTTCATCCTGGGCAGGAAGGGAGAGAAGGTCATGCATCCAGAGAGCCCCGCCACTGCTGTCTTTCCTCCTTTTTTGATTGATAGGAGTTTCCCCATTTTATGCATGGGAAAATCGAGATGTAGAGAATGGCACCATTGGCCAAAAGTCACCGCCTAGCGAGTGGAGAAACAGAGCTCTGGTCTTGCCCTAGTGCAGAGTCCTGCCCTCTCTGTGCCACCTGCTCTCATGCGGCAGGAGGCAGAAGCCATCCTCTGCTCTGACTCGCCCCAGGCTCTCTGTCCTGTGATTGGGAATAAATGAAGTCCCTGCCTCGAGGAATGTTTGCTCACCTTTCTCAATCAGGCCAGCCAAGTTCCCGATACCTCAGTGTCTCCCTACTTTGTGTGTTCTGCTGAGCTCCAGCAGAGTGACGGCGATCCGTAGCTTTACGAAATGCCTAGTAGCACAGTAGTCAAGGCTGTGGCTTTGGACCCAGCCTGCCTGGGCTTGAAGCCTAGTTCTAGTTCTGCTTTTCACAAGCTTTGTGTGCCCCTGGGCAAGTTGTTTAACTTCTCTGTGCCTCGGTCACCTCCCCTGCAAAATACATCCTGTGCGGACGGTCCCCACCTATATGGTTCGGTGTGGATTAGGTACAGTGTCACATGGCATCGGACACGTGATAAGCGCTCAGCTCTAGCTGTTATTATTTTTCTCTGTGAATGCCTCACATGCCTCAGTTGGCTCCTGATTTGAGCTCGTTCTCAGGACTGCATTTCCCGCAGTAACAATAAAGCCGACAGATTGGAGGCATGAAAAAAATGCAAAAAAAAAAAAAAAAATCTTATTAGAAAGGAAGGACACTTTAAAAGTCAGAATCCACATAAATGAAATAGCTCTTGTTTATTTTCTCCCTGTGGAGTATTTTGTCTTGGGCTTTCAAGAGGCATTTATAGTAATTTGCAGTTCCTGTTGGTGGTAAATCCTTAAAGGACTATTGTCTTCTGTCAAATGGTTTCCAGAGGACACAAATAAAGAAAACATTCCCCAGGATGACAGGACCCTTTGTGCCTTTTTATTTGCGTTGCCTCTTTGGCTCAGTCGTGGGCAGGACCCAGCAAGTAGGCAATATTTAATTTGATATAAGGAACCGGAAGGGCCTTACCCCTTTGGGGGAGAATTGCCCCAGTAGTCTTACCGGGAGGAACAAGTGATCACAGAAGGTTTTCTCAGAGTCTCAGGAAAGAGCTCTTGTAATTCGGAAGCTCACTCTGGCTGTCATGTTCTTCCTCACTTTGGATTAGCCTCGGGTCACCAAGCGTGAGCTACAGAATGTGAGCCCTGGTTCTATGGTCTACAAAAGGGAGTCACAAGATCCGGTGACTCCGCCATCTCAGCATTCCCCTCTTCTTTAAGGGGGTGGGAGATGAGTTGGGCAGGGGTTGGGGTGGTGAAGAGTTTGTAGGGAGCAAAGTTACGTGGGAAAGGCAACTTTGAGTCACCAACACTTGAGTGTGAATCAGTGCATTTTATTGCCCTGCTACTACTGACTTGAGGATATTCTTTCACATCCATTCTCTCTGTGGTGCTAGACCTATAGACATAGGTTAATGTGGCCTAGAAAGTGATGACAAAGCAGAAACTCCCAATTATGAGGCTGTGCCTGAGGGGTTAAGGGCATGGCTGGAAAGAAGTTAGTTCAGGAATCCTGGGAGCAAGTGGGTATCTATGCAAAGATAAGAGATGGCTTCGAGGAAGAAGAGACTCTTGATCCTCGTCTTAATCTATTAATAAGAATTAACCAGGTAAAGAAGGAGAAAGAGAAAGCGGAACTGGGTTGAAAGGCCATCTTATGTAAAGGCTGGGAGATCAAAGACCCTAAAAGTCTAAAATGCCCTTCAGTTGGATCCGGGGGTGAATTTTTAGAATTAAAAGTCCAATCTCTCTTTCCAGGGGTAATGAAATGTTGAGGGTAGAGATAATGGAAGGGAATGTTTAATTTTCTTTTTCCTGGTCAGCCTATCACAGTAAAACAAATAGCGTATATGTACAACGTCTTCTGAACCCTTTAAGAGTGTCTTATGAAACTCCCCACTTTCTAGATCAGGATCACTTTGAGACCAGTAGGTAAGCAGGCCAGGGTCTTAGGTATGTGTCTGTAGGCACACCTAACACCAGAGCCTCTCCTTTGTGCCATGGCACTCTGATTTATTTCAGTTCTCTCAGGAGAAGAAAGAGAGACAGAGACAGAGACAGAGACAAAGAGATGGACAGGAGGAGAAACAGGATCCAAGAAGGTGAGAGGTCACATGAGGGTTTGGAGCAAAGCTAAGGAGACAGGAGTTTCACCCTGTCAGGATCCTCCCCTCCACTCAGCTCCAGGAACTGGATCCATCCAATCCTCTTTGTGGTCACACTGCAGAGCTCCACTACCACTGGCAGCCTGAGACTGGCTTTGGTTTGCTTCCTAGCTTTTTCTGGACCCATCTACATTCCCGCCACACTCCCCCTTTGCGACTGGTGTCAGATAGGACTCTTTCATAGGCATGATGCAAAAACTGAGAAGCCAGTTAGGACAGTAGTGGCACAAAATAGACACTCAGTGAATATCATCCCTGAGACTGGGCCATCATCGTGGAACCGGCCATTGGTAAGGGCTGGTCATGACACACAGGGCATGATCTGAAATACCAGAGAAATACTTCTTGGCACCAAACATATTGGACACTGCAGCTGGCTGAGTGGTGGGTCTGGAAATCAGGTTGTCTGACCTATTCATGGGGTCCCTTTAGACAGTCCCTCTCTGCACCTCAGGCTTCTCACCATAAAAGCAACGGCTCTGTGATTCATAACACACCTCCCACTTCTGTCCACCTATGAGTCCATAAATCACCCAGATTCATTCGGAGGTGAGTGGACCTCATTGTGCACAGGTCATGTTGCAGATTTATTTGTGTGTGAGGAGAGTCGCATGCTCAGACAGGGCGGGGTCTGGAGAGTTAATTTCCAGAGACAATGGCTACACATTAGGATCATGATAGCTCTCTTGCCAGGGAAACTGGATAATGTGTTATCTTTGAGTTTCGATTTGTCTGATGGAAAAGGTGGCCTCACTGGGCACAGCTAATTGAGTTGCACCCCTGAAATGGCCAGTCCAGATTCTCCTTTTGGATCATTTACAGCCGACCAAGTTTATTGCTGCTAAGATTAACTTCATATTCGACAAGTTCTATAATGCGCCCACCACATTGGAAAATGGTAGGAAAGCAGGCCACTGAGGCCAAATGTTGGAACCTTCCTCTGTCACATTTCACAATTACAGGCAATGGAGACACAGAAGTGGGCACGGTGTCATGCTATCTGAACGATAACTATTTAACAACCTAATAGCTTATTTTGATTATTTGTTATCAGAAGGGTGGCGTTATTAACACAGGCACTGGAGGCAAGTTATTTGTGTTGAAATCCTGACTCTGCCACCTCTCAGCCTCCATGACCTGGAGGCAAGCCCTTAACCTCATTGCCTTATCTGAAAGATGAGAATCATAAGGTCCCCTCAGTTTTGAGAGGGTTAAATGAGTTAACCCAGTTAAGGCACTTAGAACAGTATTCAAAAAACATTAGTCATTGCTCTTATTATTTGTGCTGTGGGAGAACTTACGGCCAGTTATGAAGGTTAACTCAGTACAGGTCCTGTTCTCCAGAACTCACAGGAAATAGTTACTGCAGACGTTTTCTCCTTCTAGGGGGGTCCTACGGAGACAAAAGAAGAGATACTGTGGGGTGCCGAGCCTCCCACCTTCCTACAGAAGGGGGTCCCTGAAAGATAGCAGTTTTGGAAAATAGTATAAGAATTATTTTTTAAACTGAAGTATCACCTGCATATAGTAAAGGTTCCATAGGGTTACACTCATGGAACCATCACCATGATCGAAATGTAGAACTTTACCATCGTAAGATTCTTGCATGCCTCATCCCTGGCAGGAAGTCATCCCTCCAGCTACTCTCCTCACTGACTTCCAATAACATGTATCAGTTTTTCCTATGTATGAGCATCATAAATATAAAATCATACCTGTGGTGTTCTGGGAAGTATTTGACAACAGGGAAGCATTTTTCCAACATTGACAACTATAATAAAATAAAAATAGTAATGAAGCCTGATCTGTAGCTTTTGTCCATTTCCCTGGCAATCCCCACCACTGATTTGGAGCTATCAAGGTGAGGTCATTGAACACTGAGTTGAGAATAGAAGCAGAGCAGTCACAGTAACATGGTAGCTCCATCCTACAGATGGAGTGGATGTAAACTGCCTCAAACGTATAGATGATAGTAAAGAAGAATTAGGAAATTAAGAGATTTTAAAATTTACTACCTTTGTTTTATTTATTTTTATTGTTTTAAGTTTACCTATTTTGAGAGGAAGAGAGACTATGTGAGTGGGGGAGTTTCAGAGAGAGAGAGTGAGAGAGCGAATCTAAAGCAGGCTCCACGTTGTCAGTGCAGAGCCCGACGAGGGTTCATCTCACAAACTGTGAAATCACGACCTGAGCCGAAATCAAGAGTTGGACGCTTAACAGACTGAACCACCCAGGTGCCCCTACTCTCTTTGTTTTTTAAATTTAATTTACTAGTTTTATGTTTATATAATTAAATAGATATAAATTTAATAAGGCTGCAGTTAACAACTGGCTTGCAAAATTCTTCAAAATATAACCATCAGTTCCCATGAGCGACTGCAAGCTGTCTCGGGCACCCTACTGAACCATACACTATGTAGTAAACCTTTGTGTCTGGCTTCTTCCACTCAGCATGGTGTCTGAGTTTCACCCTTGTCAATCTGTGTGTCAGTCATTTGTGTGCATGTATAGCTGTGTAGGGTTCCACTGCACGGATACACCACAGTTTATTTATTCATTTTCTTCCCGAATGGTCATTGGGTTACTTCCTGTGTTTTGCTACTGATTAGTAAGCTGCCATGATCACAAGTTAAAGCGGACATACACTCTCATGTCTCTTGGATATGTACCTAGGAATGGATTCGCTTCGTCTTAGTAGTTTATGCCAAACCGTTTTACCGGTAGTTGAACCAATGTACCTTTCCATCTGCAATGTTTGAGTTTCCTTGCTCTGCTTCCTTGTCAACACTTGGTACTGTCAGTCTTTAAAACTTTAGCCCTTCTGGGGATGCTGGGGTGGCTCAGTCAGTTGAGCATCTGACTTTGGCTCAGGTCATGATCTCACAGTTTGTGGGTTAAAGACCCACATTGGGCTCTGTGCCAACAGCTTAGAGCCTGGAGCTTGTTTTGGATTCTGTTTCCCTCTCTCTCGCACTGCCTCTCCCCTGCTTGTGCTTTGTCTCTCTCTCAAAAAAACAGATAAAGATAAAAAAATGTTTAATAAATAAAAAAATAAATCTTTAGCCCTTCTGGTAGATGTGTAAGTATTATCTCATAATGGTTTTGATTTGTATTTCCCTGATAAGTAATGACATTGAGTTGTTATTGGGTTTTGACTGCCTCACCCCCACCCCCCATTTCAGAGGTAGAAATTCACTTTTAGAAATTGTTCCTGAGATTGCTGGTAATCTCATTCACCTTTGCCAGAGGGACTTGCTGCTATTCTAGAATTAGGGAGTGAACATTGGGTATTGTTAATACTTTGGTTGTCATCAAAGGGGCTATTTGGTTTTTTTTTTTTTAATGTTTATTTTTGTGAGAGAGAGAGAGACAGAGCATGAACAAGGGAGGGACAGAGAGAGAGAAAGAGAGACAGCAGAATCCGAAGCAGGCTCCAGGCTCTGAGCTGTCAGCACAGGGCCTGACTCGGGGCTTGAACTCACTAACCGGGAGATCATGACCTGTTCTGAAGTCAGCGCTTAACCAGCTGAGCCACCCAGGCACCCCATCAAAGGGGCTATTTGTGACCAGAGTGACAGATCTTAAGGGCAAACTAGGATGGCTCTTGATGGTTCATTAAGCCCCTCAGACAATGGCTCTGAAATCTATCCCCAGACCACAGAGTGCTGAACTGGAAGGCATACAGGATTTAGAGCCAGAAGACCTGAAATTCTGGTTCTACTGCCCTCTTTTAGCCACAGGACCTTGGGAGGTCATATAACCTCCAAGTCCTCAATTTGTTCATGAGTTACTTTGGAAAAGAGCTATTACGGAGCCTCCAAGGGACATAGAGAAAAGCACCATGAAACAATGAATGGACACCTTGTTAATTCCAATGTCAGCTCTGGGGATCAACAAGAGACAGGCAGTGGTCCTTGGGGATGCTGGAGCTAGCTGTCAGGGCTTCCTCAGGGGACCAGCACTCACTGGGAGGTGCTTAGCTGGGTTTTATATAATGAGCACTCATCCCCTAGTTCTAAACACTAACTAAGGAAAATACCAAGGCAGGAAGAAAGCTGACTTTAGTGATACTTCCTGGAAGCCTCAAGCCTCTAGCCGAATCCATTCAAGGGACAGACCCCAGGGGTCAGGGTGTCCACAGAGGATGTGGGAGGAGAGGGTGACCTGCGGCTTCTGAACACACTGTGACCCGTAGAAAGATGAACTTTCTTTCATCAGTGGGGTGATTTTGTCAAGTGCTCAATAACAATGGAAAGCTTGACATATTTTCTGATTCTAAAAGTCATGAATTTGGGGCACCCGGGTGGCTCAGTCGGTTGTGTCTGACTTTGGCTCATATCATGATCTCACAGTTTGTGAGTTTGAGCCCCACATCGGGCCAACTGCTGCCAATACAGAGGCTGCTTCAGATCCCCTGTTCTCCCCTCTCTCCCTGCCCCTCACCTGCTTGTCTCTGTGCTCTCTCTCTTTCTCTGATAAATAAAAATAAAAAGAGAATCCTGATAAATCTCTTTCTCTGATAAAAAAGATAAAAAAAAATCCTGATAAATCTCTCTCTTTCTCTGATAAAAATCATGAATCCTAATTGAGGGAAATGTGGGAAATGCAAGAAAGTATAAAAAAGAAACATTATTGTCTATAATTCCAACCCTCCATGTCGATTATTAATATTGTACATGCACTTATTTTTTTCTACTTAGCATTATAATATGCCGTTTGTAACTCCTTAACACCATGTTTTTGATGGTTGTATTGCATTCTATTTTGTAGATATATAAAAATTTTACATATATAAAATTATATATCCATTTGTAGATATATGAAAATTTATTTAACCACAAAATGCTGTTCTCTATCTGCCCTCCACTTAATATTTTCTGGATACTTTAAGACTGACCAATCTTGCACAGCCTACTATGCCTTAGGAAGAAAGTGCCAGAAGTTGCCTAGTTATCCCATTTTTAGCATTAAATCTCCCACTGTGCACATGACTGTGTGCCCAGCAGTTGTTTATGATCAGAGAAGTAACTCTCAAAGTAAACAGGGAGAAAAAGTCCCAAGGTGGGACTTTACATTCTCAAAATAGATAAGAATGTTAATTCATTACCTCTTTATCATTCATTCAATTATTTCTCATTCATTTATCATCTCATATTTTTTATTTTTATTATTATTTTTTTTTACAAATAGTTTATTGTCAAATTAGTTTCCACATAACACTCAGTGCTCATCCCCACAAGTGCCCTCCTCCATGCCCATCCCCCCCCCCCCACATCCATCAGTCCTCAGTTTTTGTCAGCATTCAAGAGTCTCTCATGGTTTGCCTCTCTCCCTTTCCCCCACCATTTCCGCCCTTCTTCTCCCCCTTGTTCCTCCATCAAGTTCCTCCTAATCCTCCTATACGTGCAAACATATGATATTTGTCCTTCTCTGCCTGACTTATTTCGCTCAGCATAACACCCTCAAGGTCCATCCATGTTGCTACACATGGCCAGATTTCATTGTTTCTCATTGCCATGGAGTATTCCATCGTACAGATAAACCACATCTTCTTGATCCGTTCATCTGTTGATGGACACTTAGGCTCTTTCCATGTTTTCATCTGTTATTTTTTAGAGCCAGGCATATCTCTGTTCTTGACTTAGTTTTGTCATTCATCAGCTGGGAGACCTTCTGCCAGTGAACTACGTTTTCTTGGTTTCTTTTCTCCAATCTACAAAATGGGTTACAAAACCTCTCAAGGTTGTTATGAGGATTAAACTCAATAAAGTACATGAAGTACCTTTCCTTCCCGACTCTTGAGTTGCCTCTCTGGTTGAGCACTGTAGCAAGCTCTAATGACTTGTGCACCCAGGGGTCTATAAAGTGAGTTTTGCTGGTGAGGAGTGGGAAACAGAGAACTCAACTGGTATAAAGCAGGGTCACTCATAAAATCAGAACTAGTAGCTGAAGAACTTGGTCTTCGTTCCTTTCGATGGCCTAAAATGTCTCTTGTAGGTCGTTTGACTAGTGGAGTTCAGAAGGTCATGCAAATATTTCTGAATCCTCACCATGCACCTGTGTGCGAGAGGTCAGACATAACTTGAATTTCAGGTCTGCACTTAGCAAAATAACACTTGAGATTCTGAATTTTTTCCCTGGAAGTTTCCAAGTGTTACTTGAGATTTCATTTTATCTGTTTCTTTCTGATTCTTTCCAGTACTTTTCTGGAAGAATGAAGGATGAAGCCCCTTTTGAAGTCTCCAACACTAATGATGTCACCTAAGTGACTTCCACGGGCCATTAGGCAGCCAGTCAGGAACATTTATGTCCTTGCTACCAGCAGGATATGGAATATGGGGGAAGGAGGAGCCATTGTCTCCTGCTGGTCCGACATTCATTAATACATTAGAAACAGAGAAAGCATTGTTAACTGCAGCTCCCATCTGAGACACAGGCTTCTTAGAAAGATTAATGTTCTTTGCAATATGAAAAAAGGGACAAAAAACAAACCACGTAGCCCTTCTAGGAAAGAAGCCAAGGGTGTGCCTTGTTCGCCTCCTTGTCCTCTGCTCTTTCTATTTCTGCTACTCTCTTTGAAAAAGGATTTCTCCATTTCTAACACAAATAATACTCCATCGTCCAGCGCACTACAGGGATTGCATTTCCTTTGTGCGTGGGTCATTTGGACAAGCCAGAGGCAGTGGGGAAATGGATGCCATCCAATCCTCCATCACCTTCTGCATGGTGGAATCAAGACAGCCTCTACTTCCTCACTTCTTTCCTCATCCTTGGCCCTTGATTCTCCACTGAGCCTGTTTCTGCCAAGTTCACAATGTCAATAGACCCTCTGGTCACATTTCTGCCCTCATCCTATCTGCTGTCTCCATAGCCTTTGGTGCCTTTGACCATTCCCTCCTTCTTGAAAAGTTCCACTCCTTAGGCCTCCTGGTCAGTGAATATTCCTCCCTTCTCTTGCATTTTTGGCAGATCCTATCACTCTCCTTTGTGAGATGTTCTTTTGTCTGCCCATTGTTTAATGTTTCTAAAAGTTTATTTATTTTAAGAGAGACAAAGGAGAGTGTGCATGAGTGGGGGAAGGATAGAGAGAGAAGGAAAGAGGGAATCCCAAGCAGGATCTGAGCTTAACCCGGGGCTTGGTCCCACAAACCATGAAATCATGATCTGAGCCAAAATCAAGAGTCAAGTACTTAACTGACTGAGCCACTTCTGTCTCCCCATTCTTTAACTTAGTGGTTTTCAAAAATTTTTTTTCAGTGAATCTTTTTGTTTTTTTAGCAGATGATATTTTAAGCCCAATATGAAAAGCAAAAACAAAACAAAACAAAATAAAAATAAAACAGAAAACCACAGGTGCTATGGTTGAAATAGGAGGAGCTGGTGGTGCCGGGGGAGCACTTTCCCTCCCCTGCTCCTCTCCAAGAGGCTCTGAGGACACCCCTCCAGATCCTAGGGCTCCAAGAAGCATAGTTTGCAAACCACCGCCTTAGCTGTTGAGGTTCTACACGGCTCTGACTCGGCCCCTTCATGTCTCCCTCCACTGCCCCACCTGGATGGCCTCATCCTTCCTAGAAGTAACTGTTACTATCCTTTCTCCAAATGTGCTGTGGATGGAGCAGTAAACAACACCCTATTCCTCCCTCAGTGCTTCCCGCAACAGATTGAGAAATGAGACTCAGGAAATAGAGAGCAAAAAGTCAGCTTTATTACTGACAAGGCTGATGAGAGACCATGGCTTTAAATCTGTAGCCAGAAAGACTTTCTATCCTTTCCAGAGTTGACTTGCCCATTGGCCTTATGCTGCACTAGGCATGGCAAGTATTGCTGCCTGGCCGGAGAACAGTCCAGAATGCATGTATCCTCCAGTATGCTTACTCCACCAGAGCAGCTAGATGGGTGATGTCCCAAAAGCACCAGTGAAAAAGTAACTCGTGCTCCCATGGGGAAGAGGCAGGACAGGGTGAGGACAGAGACCAGAAACATTACCCCCCACCAGCAGGGTGGTCCCATTCTCTGAGGTGCTAAGGCATTTAATAGATGGAGCCAGTGGTGATAGGCATCACACTACATGGAACAATCTTGCACATTAAGGAGCTCTCATTAGTCCGCCATGAACTTCGAATATCTCACCAGACATTAATATAGGTAAAAGATGGTCCTAATTATCTGCATCTAGAACACAACTCTTTTTTTAGATAATTAAAGCACTTTTTGCCATATTTATTTATTGAAGTTGGCACAGTTTTGATAAACATTTTACACTGAATTTTCTAGAGAAGTACATACTGTGAGAATTGAGTGTTGATAACTTCATGGATTGAGGATTTATCGGAGGGTTGCTGGTGTTTCAGAAAATTATGTCACTAATGATAATAACCCCTGAAGTGTTGTCATCACTGTACAATGCCACATTGTCATTGGCATTGTCACTACTGTGGTGGCAGTCTCCATAGCTGTTGTGTTCACTGTGTTTCCACATATAGGCACTGACAGCTGACTGCTTCTTTTTCACTACTAGTAAACTTGTGTCCCCAAATTTACATTTTGAAATACATTTTATTAAAATTACCTTCTGTTTCTCTCTCACATTATAGTTAGTGTAATAATAATTTTTTCTTTTATTTTTTCTGGGGCGCCTGGCTGGCTCAGTCAGCAGAGCATGTGACTTTTGATCTTGGGATTGTGAGTTCAAGCCCCATGTTGGGTGTAAGAATTACTTAAAAATAAAATCTTTATATATATTTTTTCTTAGGCAGATTATATTGCCTATCCATTTCTTTTTTTTTTTTTAACTTTTTAAAAATGTTTTATTTATTTCTGAAAGAGAGAGAAACAGCGTGAACAGGGGAGGGTCAGAAAGAGAGGGAGATGCAGAATCCAAAACAGGCTCCAGGCTCTGAGCTAGCTGTCAGCAAAGAGCCTGATGCAGAGCTCGAACCCACGAACCACGAGATCATGACCTGAGCCAAAGTCGGACACTCAACCGACTGAGCCACCCAGGCACCCCTATGCATTCTATTTCATGATAGCGAAGGTGCTGCTGCAAAATATTTCTTTTAATTTTTTTTTACAAATAGGTTATTGTCAAATTAGTTTCCACATAACACTCAGTGCTCATCCCCACAAGTGCCCTCCTCCATGCCCATCCCCCCCTGCCCCCGGCATCCATCAGTCCTCAGTTTTTGTCAGCATTCAAGAGTCTCTCATGGTTTGCCTCTCTCCCTTTCCCCCACCATTTCCGCCCTTCTTCTCCCCCTTGTTCCTCCGTCAAGTTCCTCCTAATCCTCCTACACGTGCAAACATATATTTGTCCTTCTCTGCCTGACTTATTTCGCTCAGCATAACACCCTCAAGGTCCATCCATGTTGCTACACATGGCCAGATTTCATTGTTTCTCATTGCCATGTAGTATTCCATGGTATAGATAAACCACATCTTCTTGATCCATTCATCTGTTGATGGACACTTAGGCTCTTTCCATGTTTTAGCTATTGTGGAGAGTGCTGCTATGAACATTGGGGTACATGTGCTCCTATGCCTCAGCATTTCTGTATCCCTTGGGTAAATTCCTAGCAGTGCTATTGCTGGGTCATAAGGGAGTTCTATTGTTAGTTTCCTGAGGAACCTCCACACTGTTTTCCAGAGGGGCTGTACCAGTTTACATTCCCACCAACAGTGTAGGAGGGTGCCCGTTTCTCCACATCCTCGCCAGCATCTAGAGTTCTCTGATTTGCTCATTTTAGCCACTCTGACTGGCGTGAGGTGGTATCTCAGTGTGGTTTTGATTTGTATTTCCCTGATGAGGAGGGATGCTGAGCATCGTTTCATGTGTCTGTTGGCCATCTGGATGTCCTCTTTGGAGAAGTGTCTGTTCATGTCTTCTGCCCATTTCTTCACTGGGTTGTTTGTTTTTCGGGCGTGTAGTTTGGTGAGTTCCTTATAGATTCTGGATATTAACCCTTTATCTGATATGTCATTTGCAACTATCTTTTCCCATTCCGTTGGTTGCCTATTAATTTTCTGGGTTGTTTCCTTGGCTGTGCAGAAGCTTTTAATCTTGATGAGGTCCCAACAGTTTATTTTTGCTCTTGATTCCCTTGCTTTTGGGGATGTGTCAAGTAAGAAGTTGCTGCGGTGGAGGTCAAGGAGGTTGTTTCCTGCTTTCTCCTCTAGGGTGTTGATAGTTTCCTGTCTCACGTTCAGGTCCTTTATCCATTTTGAGTTGATTTTTGTGCATGGTGTGAGAAAATGATCTAGTTTCATTCTTCTGCATGTTGCTGTCCAGTTCTCCCAACACCATCTGTTAAAAAGGCTGTCTTTTTTCCATTGGATATTCTTTCCTGCTTTGTCAAAGATCAGTTGGCTGTATACTTTTGGGTCCACTTCTGAGTTCTCAATTCTGTTCCATTGGTCTATGTGTCTGTTTTTGTGCCAATACCATACTGTCTTGAGGATGACAGCTTTGTAGTAGAGGCTGAAGTCTGGGATGGTGATACCTCCCGTTTTGGTTTTATTTTTCAGTATTACTTTGGCTATTCGGGGTCTTTTGTGGTTCCATACAAATTTTTGGATAGTTTGTTCTAGTTTTGAGAAGTATGCTGGTGCAATTTTGATTGGAATTGCATTGAATGTGTAGAGTGCTTTAGGTAGTAATGACATCTTAACTATATTTATTCTTCCTATCCATGAGCATGGAATGTTTTTCCATTTCTTTGTGTCTTCTTCAATTTCCTTCATAAGTTTTCTATAGTTTTCATCATACAGATCTCTTGTATCCTTGGTTAGGTTTATTCCGAGGTATTTTATGGTTTTTTGTGCAATTGTGAATGGGATCAGTTTCTTGATTTCTCTTTCTGTTGCTTCATTATTGGTGTATAAAAATGCAACCGATTTCTGTACGTTGATTTTGTACCCTGCAACTTGGCTGAATTCTTGGATCAGTTCTAGTAGGCTTCTGGTGGAGTCTGTCGGGTTTTCTATGTAGAGTATCATGTCATCTGCGAAGAGTGAAAGTTTGACTTCCTCTTTGCCAATTCTGATGCCTTTGATTTCCTTTTGTTGTCTGATGGCTGATGCTAGGACTTCCAGCACTATGTTAAACAACAGTGGTGAGAGTGGACATCCCTGTCGTGTTCCTGATCTCAGGGGGAAAGCTCTCAGTTTTTCCCCGTTGAGGATGATGTTAGCTGAAGGCTTCTCATAGATGGCTTTGATGATGTTTAAGTAGGTTCCTTCTATCCCAACTTTCTCGAGAGTCTTTATTAAGAAGGGATGCTGTATTTTGTCAAATGCTTTTTCTGCATCTATTGACAGGATCATATGGTTTTTATCTTTTCTTTTATTGATATGATGGATCACATTGATTGATTTGCGAATGTTGAACCAGCCCTGTAACCCAGGAATGAATCCCACTTGATCTTGGTGGATGATTCTTTTGATATGCTGCTGGATTCGATTTGCAAGGATCTTGTTGAGAATTTTTGCATCCGTATTCATCAAGGATATTGGCCTATAGTTCTCTTTTTTTGTTGGATCTCTGTCTGGCTTGGGAATCAGAGTGATGCTGGCTTCATAAAATGAGTCCGGGAGTTTTCCTTCGACTTCTATTTTTTGGAATAGCTTGAGAAGAATTGGGATTAATTCTGTTTTAAATGTCTGGTAGAATTCCCCAGGGAAACCATCAGGTCCAGGGCTCTTATTTGTTGGGAGATTTTTGATCACTGATTCGATTTCTTCACTCGTTATGGGTCTGTTCAGGTTTTCTATTTCTTCCCGTGTGAATTTTGGTAGTGAGTGTGTGTTTAGGAATTTGTCCATTTCTTCTAAGTTGTCCAATTTGTTGGCATATAATTTTTCATAGTATTCCCTGATAATTGCTTGTATTTCTGAGGGGTTGGTTGTAATAAGTCCATTTTCATTCATAATTTTGTCTATTTGGGTGCTCTCTCTTTTCTTTTTGATAAGCCTGGCTAGAGGTTTGTCAATTTTGTTTACTTTTTCAAAAAACCAACTCTTGGTTTCATTGATCTGTTCAATTGTTTCTTTGGTCTCTATGTTGTTTATTTCTGCTCTAATTTTTACTATTTCTCTTCTTCTACTGGGTTTAGGGCGTTCTTGTTGCTCTGCCTCTAGCTCCTTTAGGTGAGCTGTTAGATTTTGGACTTGTGCTTTTTCTAATCTCTTGAAATAGGCCTGGAGAGCAATGTACTTTCCTCTTAGGACTGCCTTGGCCGCATCCCATAGATTTTGAATTGTTGTGTTTTCATTTTCATTTGTTTCCATATATTTTTTAATTTCCTCTCTAATTGCCTGATTGGCCCATTCATTCTTTAGAAGGGTGTTCTTTAACCTCCATGTTTTTGGCGGTTTTCCAGACTTCTTCCTGTAATTGATTTCAAGTTTCAAAGCATTGTGATCTGACAGTGTGCATGGTATGATCTCTATTCTTTTATATTTATTGAGGGCTGCTTTATGTCCCAGTATGTGATCTATCTTGGAGAATGTGCCATGCGCACTTGAGAAGAAAGTAAATTCCCTGGCCTCAGGATGTAAAGTTCTAAATATATCCGTCAGATCCATCTGGTCCAATGTGTCTTTCAAGTCCATTATTTCTTTAGTGATTTTCTGTCTGGTTGACCTATCCATTGCTGTAAGCGGAGTATTAAAGTCCCCTGCTATTAGCACATTCTTATCTATAAGCTTGTTTCTGTTTGTGATTAATTGTTTTAGATATTTAGGTGCTCCCATATTCGGTGCGTAGACATTTATGATTGTTAGTTCTTCCTGATGGATGGACCCTGTAATTATTATGTAGTGCCCTTCTTCATCTCTTGTGATTGTCTTTAATTTAAAGTCCAGTTTGTCTGATATAAGTATCGCTACTCCGGCTTTCTTTTGATTTCCTGTAGCATGATATATATTTCTCCATCCCCTTACTTTTAATCTGAAGGTATCTTCCCGTCTAAAATGAGTTTCTTGTAGACAGCATATTGATGGATTTTGTTTTTTAATCCATTCTGCTACCCTATGTCTTTTGATTGGAGCATTCAGCCCATTTACATTCAGTGTTATTATTGAAATATGTGGGTTTAGAGTCTTTGTATCTTTTGTAGGGTTCATGTTTGTGGTGGTGTCTCTGGTATCTTTGTTCCTTGCAACCTTTCCTTCAGAGCATCCCCCTCAGGATTTCTTGTAGGGCTGGCTTCGTGGTGACAAATTCTTTCAATTTCTGTTTATTTGGAAAGGTTTTTATCTCTCCTTCTATTTTGAATGACAGGCTTGCTGGATAGAGGATTCTTGGCTGCATATTTTTACTGTTCATCACATTGAAGATTTCCTGCCATTCCTTTCTAGCCTGCCAAGTTTCAGTAGATAGGTCTGTCACCACTCTGATAGGTTTCCCTTTGTATGTTAGGGCCCTTTTCTCCCTAGCTGCTTTCAAAATTCTCTCTTTGTCCTTGTATTTGGCCATTTTCACTATGATATGTCGTGCAGAAGATCGATTCAGGTTACGTCTGAGGGGAGTCCTCTGAGCCTCTTGTACTTCCACATTTACTTCCTTCCCCAGGTCGGGGAAGTTCTCTGCTATAATTTGTTCCAGGACTCCTTCAGCACCTTTCCCTCTCTCTTCCTCTTCTGGGATTCCTATGATACGGATATTGTTGCGTTTGACCGTATCGCTGAGCTCTCGAATTCTTCTTTCCTGTTCCTGGATCAGTTTGTCTCTTTTTTTGTCAGCTTCTTGTTTTTCTATAATGGTGTCTTCTAAATCACTTATTCTCCTTTCTGCCTCTTCAATCCGTGCATTGGAGGCCTCTAATTTATTATGGATCTCATTTATCGCATTTTTTAATTCTTCATGCCTATTTTTATTTTCCATTCTGTCTGTAGCCATAGTTTCTTTGATGTCCCCTATGTTTTTTTCAAGCCCAGCTATTAATTTTACCATTATTATTCTAAAATCTTGTTCAGTGATGCTGCTGATATCTGTTTTGAGCAGTTCATTAGCTGTCATTTCTTCTTGGAGTTTCTTTGGAGGAGAGGTCTTTCGTTTCGTCATTTTAGTTAGCTTTCCGGCTCTTGTTGGTTTTAAAGACCTATTATTCTCTCTGTTTCTATGAGCACTGCTATATCCAAGAAGGCTCTTTGACTTTCCAGGGCCTACCCTTTCAGAGAGTGTTTTTTGAATGGTATCCCCTGGTCTCTCTTGTTGGGACCTTGGTTATTTTATTTTCCTATTCGTAGTGATATTTGGGACTCTCCACCTTATGTACTCTAGCTTGTTTCTTGAGGTAGCCGTTAGAAGGCTTTCTCAGTGGATTCTGCGTCCTTTTTCTCCCAGTCTCTCAGGTTTTGTAAGGTTTCCAATGGTTTCAGATCTTTTCTGTGTGATGTATGGGCGCGAGTGCAAGTACAGAGCTCCTTACTTCTCTGCCATCTTGCCCCCTCCCCCTCTTTTAATTTTTTTCATGTTTTATTTATTTTTGAGAGAGAACCTAAAGCAGAATCTGAAGCAGGCTCTAGGCTCTGAGCTGTCAGCATGGAGCCTGACATGGGGTTCGAACTCACAAACCACGAGATCATGACCTGGACCCAAGTGGGACCCTTAACCAACTGAGCCACCCAGGTGCCCCTGCTGCAAAATAGTTCTTATAAAAATGAGTCACGAGTGTGATACTGTCGTAGTGGAGGACCCTCACGGAAACATGAGGTCAAAACATGGAGTCATTGCCCACGGTGATTTTTAAAAATTCAAGATTTCTGGCCCCCATCCCAGGCCCCATCCCAGGCCTGAATCAAAGCCCTCAGGAGAAAGACCAAGTTTCTTCCAGTGCTTAGAGGTGCCTCTATAATGTGGCTTCTGCCTACTCCTTCACCATGCTATACTCCGGGCTGCCTCAGATGCAGTCAGTTCCCTGAAGGCACCACACGGTCTCTTTTCTCCCAGGCTCTGCCTTTCCTATGCCTTCTTCTCCAGAAGCTTCTCTGACACCCCAGTAAGAGTCCCTCATTTGAGCACTTGAGCATTGCTCATCCTGAAATGGATTCTCTGTTTGTTCACAGCCTTTGCCCCCAGACCTTAAGTTCTGCCAGGGTGAAGGTCATACACTTTTGTTCTTTGTAATCCTAACGCCTGGCCTAGGTGTGAGCTTATAGGAAGTGTCTCTTCCCTTGATGCCTTAGACAGGGATTTGGATAAACATCTTCACACCAAAACAAACAGTGTTTATTTGAAAAGCTATACATCTCCCCCTTTCAGGCATTAATGGGGACAAATGGTAGAATCCCCATCAAAAGTAAAACAAAGGCCTCAGGGAGAAGGAAGTCCTTCCTCCCGAGATTATCTTGGAAGACGGCGTCTTTTATTCTTTAGTGTCTCTGCCAGAAAATCAATCGCTAAATTATTCATTGAGTCAAATCAGGTCCTTTTGAAAGCAATCTTCTTGGTATGTAAATCTTTATCAAAGCTGACATGATTCCTGATATCAGAGCAGATTAGTGTTTGTAATTTAATGTTTTATCTGTCCAAAAAATACAGTGATGAAGAAGATGTCACTGCTTTCTGGACACCAAGATAATCAAAGGCCTTGACTGGTTTTATTCCCTCATTATCTTATCAAGTGAATAAAACTTGAAAGCAATAAAAAGGGACTCACGAAACCGTGTTCCTTTTGGTTTACAGCTTTAATCCTTTAATTACCAGCAGCTTAACTGTCTCTCCTGAGTTCCTGCTGAATAATAGGGTACAGTCCTTGATGACCGGAAGGAGCTAGAAAGACACAGGAAGGAGCCCGAGAGTTGTCTTTACCAATAAGTCAGAGCAGGTGGGTTGGAGGACACAAAGGTGAAGCTGGCATACCTGAGTTCCAACCTCAAGTCACTGAAAGGCCTCTCCAAAGGTCTTCTCAAAGCTTGTCTTCATGGTAAGATAGGAATGAGAATTCCCACTCGGTAGAGTTGTTTTGAGGACTGAATGAATGTTGAAAGAATGACCCCTGAAACCAAGGAGATACAAAATAAAAGTCAACCACCTTCCCATGGGGACGGATGGCTTTATTCTCTCCTCCTCTGCAAGCATGATTATCTTCGGCCTGAGACGGCAGTAGAACATCTCACTTCTCCTTCTAATTAGATCTCCTGGTTAGAATTGAAGTTCTCCTCAGAAACTCTCTAGGGTGGTAACTACATATTTATCCCAGTGAGATTAGGGAGATTTGGGTGTTTAATAAAAACCATGCATATGGCTCAAAGGCTGGGAGGGCTGGGGTGAGTTTTTCTTTATCAAAGCTTACAATTAAAAAATCTTTTTTAATATCAAGCATGCTCCAGGCTCTGAGCTGTCAGCACAGAGCCTGACACAAGGCTCAAACTACAGACCATGAGATCATGACCTGAGCTGAAGTCGGATGCCCTATCGACTGAGCCACCCAGGTGCCCCCAAAACTTGCAATTTTGGAAGAAATTCAGCTTCATCTTTTTTAAAAAAATTTTTAATGTTTATTTTTGAGACAGAGCATGAGCAGGGGGAGAGGGGAGCAGAGAGAGGAGACACAGAATCTGAAGCAGGCTCCAGGCTCCCAGCTGTAAGCACAGAGCCTGACGCGGGGATCGAACTCACAGACCATGAGACCTGAGCGGAAGTCAGACACTTAACCGACTGAGCCACCCAGGCACTCCCAGCTTCATCTTTTACAAAGACTCCAATTCTCTTTATGGAGAGAACCTGATTCCACAATTCACCAAGCCTCAAAGCACTCTGTTAGCTTTTTGGTTGGCTAGGATTAACTCATGAGTTACCGGGTGTCATAGACCAGGACAATAGCTCTTCCCTGTGGATTATCAGCAACATGAGGACAAGGACCATGTCTATCTTTATCTTTCAGTATCCCCTAAGCCAGTGCCTGGTGCCCAGTAGGTGTTAAAAATATGACTGTCAGGTGAATGAATGAATATATCTCACCCATTCATGGAATTCTAGTGTTGAAACTGACTTGCTCTTTAGGCTACATCGTCAGTGGTTTTATAGCCCCCAATGCCTTCTGTAGCCCACACATTTTTTCATGTGTTAACTTGATGAGGTTTGGTAAAACTACTGTATTTCGGTGGCCATCTACTTAGAGAACCCAGTTTACTTTTGTTTTAGTGTAGCTCACAGGTCACCCTTGACGAGACAGCTCGAGGAGATGTGGGACACTGTGTGCCAGTGAGAAAGTCAATTAAAGCCCCAGTGAAAGGAATTTAATGGCCTGCAGTAATTCTGAGGTCTGAGAGCAAAGTCTTAAGTCTCTTCCTTCCTGAAGCCAACACTTGCTTTTCCAATCTTCTCAATGCTTTTGTAATGAGCTTTTGTTGTTGTTCTTAATGTTGAGACTCCTAGTGAAATACTGGCCATTCAGATAACTGTTTAAAGCACTTACTTTAGTAAATGAGAAAATCTGAGAAATGTCCCATTTTGTGTTAATTTCACCGGATTTATACCTTGGGAAGACATTGGGTGCAACTGGAATAGTTAGGGAACCAGATATATAGTGGCTAGAACATCATTATTACCAGCTCTAAATTACAGTGGCTGTTTTCAATTGGAATACTATAGGAAAACCTCAATTAGTTGAATATCAGCCTTCTGGGAACTTCAAGTAATTTGATAAAACACAACACAATAACAAAACTTAACCAAATTCCCAGGGGGTGGGTAGGTAGGCCAGTGAACCTTTGGCCTACGTTTTACATATTACTATCATTAATATCTACTTATACCATGAAATAATGAGATGTGAGGTGAGCCAGGGTGCTCTTGAGGCTCTGCAATTTCTGTGATGATGGAAATGTTCTAAACCTGCACAAGCCTCGGGGTGCCTGGGTGGCTCAGTTGGTTAAGCACCTGATTCTTGATTTTGGTTCAGGTCATGATCTCACTCATGGGATCAAACCCTGTGTCAGGCTCTGTGCTGACAGCACAGAGCATGCTTGGGATTCTCTCACTCTCTCTGTCCCTCCAACACTTGCACTCTCTCTATCTCTCTCAAAAGTAGATAAACATTTAAAAATATAAATAGTAAATAAGCCTGCATTGTCCATACAGTAGTCACTTTTAGCTGCTGGGCATTTGAAATGTGGCTGGTGTGACTGAGGAAATGAATGTTCAACTAAATTAGATCGAAATTTGAATGTAGGTGTAATTTGATGATTGGAGAGCCCAATTCTATAGTTTTTTGAGTCAAAAATACTTTATTATGAAATATTTTAAACATTCAGAAAAGTACAGAGTCTTATTATAACCCACCAACTAGATTAAATACATAGTTAAACTTTTGCTGTATTTGCTTTGGGTAATTGTAAAGAAGTAAGACATTAAAGACACAGTTAAAGTTTTTTGTTTGTTTGTTTGCAGGTCTCTCTTTTCTCCTTCTTCCATTCCCAGAAGCATGTACAGTAAAACCTTGGATTGTGAGTAAATTGTTTTGTGAGTGTTCTAAAAGATGATCAAACATTTCTGATAAATTTTAACTTGATAAACAAGGGATGTCTTACAATAGGAGTGGTACATGGTGCTGAATATCACGTGATCACAAATGAGCCAATGTTTCTCTCTCTCTCTCTCTCTCTCTCTCTCACTGCGGGATTGTGGGTGATCATCTCCCATGCTCCAATGCTTGTTTTCAGGCTGTGGTATTTGGCAGAAATCAGTGATTTTTCAGAACAGAGGAAGGTGCCCACCACTGGTATTAGTGTTTGGGTTTTTGGGGTTTTTTTTTTGTCATTTCCAAGGACCTATGGACAGTCCTTTGTTTTTCCGTACAAGAGTAAGCTCAGGAATGCTTTGCTTCATTCTAGGTAAGGTGATGCCTGCAGATATAGACCCCTTCTGCTGCTGCCTTATTGCCAGTTACATTAAGTACAGTGGATGACAAGAGTTTATTAATACTGTAGTGAGGTCAACATCCGTGTGAGCTTATACAATGGCCCCCATGCAGAAACGTTGAAAAGAAAGCCATTAAAAGGAAGATGATTATGGTAGAAGTTAAGAAGGAAATAATTGAGAAGTATGAACAAGGTATGCATGTGGCCGAACTTGCAAAATTTTATAAGAAATCTATGTCTGTATCTCATCTGCAGAGGAGAACAAGACAGAAGAATCCTTCACTTCAAATGAGATTAGGGAGACGTGTAAAATGGGGGAAACAGGCAACATTTTGTAGAAGAGCGACTGTTAAGGCTGTAGCAGGGCGAGCCAAGATTCTGTTTAATGACAATGCAGTGTCACATTTCTGTGAAAATCTCAAAAGGAGGCAAAAGCAAGTATCATTGGATAGGTTCCTTGTTAAAGTTGCATGAAAAGAAAAAGAGTCCATGGAGCCAATAGAGAGCAGTGATTCCGTTAGTGGTAGTGAAAGTGGTCTTACCCTCCTCCCATCTCGCTCACACAAGCCACGAAGGTTTTCAAAGGTAAGTGCCTGTTAATTTGTTTATTTTTCTTTATTTTCTTTATTATTTTGTATTATATTACAGTATTGTAATCATTTTTATATGAATATTTTTGGTTTGTGGAATGAATCATCTAAGTTTCCATTATTTCTTATGGGGAATTTCGCTTTGATATACAAGTGCTTTGGATTACAAGCATGTTTCCAGAATGAATTATGCTCACAAACCAAGGTTTTACTGTTCATCCTTCCTATCCATATTTTTATCGTTTCACTATTTATAGACATATGTAGCATTGTTTGAGTGTTTAAGCAAATCAAACAAATGGCATTATACTATATACGTATCATTCTGAAATTTACTTTTTAAAAACTTATTAATATATTTTGGGGCCCTATCCACATTGCTATATAAAAATTAATTTTACATATGTCAATTTTATTCATTTTAAACTCTTCTGGAGAGTTCCAACTTATAAATATACTACAATGTATCTATTATCCTCAGGATGGGAAATTTGGATTGTTTCTACCTTTTTTTTTTGTTACACGCAAGGCGGTGATGAAAATTCTAGTATATTTTTTCCTGCGCCTTCACAGCCACTTATATTTCTTATGATTACTGATATATGTGAACTTGTTTATACTAGATTATTTGCTTTCCCACTCCCTTCTTTCGGTTTTACCTATTTAGAAATTACATATTCAATTTCTATTCATTTCATGGTTAATTATTAGCATGTGTGATTAAAAGTGTAGATCTAATTAATATCTTTATCATTTTCTCAAACAATATAAGGAACTAAGAATACTTTAACTCCTAAAACCCTCTCCCATCTTCCATATTATCGATGGGTAATATTTTGGCCCTACCTTTTTAGAAAAAAACTCACTGTTGGTCATGATCATTGTTACTGTAATTTTACATTCAACATTATTTAGATTTATCAACTTTTTCATCAATTTCTTGGTTTACCATTGCTTTTTTAATCCCACTCTTTCCTTCTAGGTTGAGTTTCTTTCTTGCTGAGATATCACCTTTGGTATTACTTTTTGTAAGGGAATGTTACAGTAAATTATCTTAGACTTTTATGTCCAAAATAATCTTTCCCTTCTCACTCCTGCATACGGATTTGGCCTGGACCTCTAATAATATTTCCTGGGGTCTCTCTCCCTTCTCTGGAATTCCTATTAAATGTATGCTGAACCTTTTCATTCTATATTATGTGTCTCTTGATTGCTTTCATATTTCTCACCACCTGTCTGTGAGCTGCATTCTAGATGATTCTACCATTAAACTCATTAGTTCTCTCTCCAGGTGTGTGTCCATTGAACTTTTAATTTGAATGACACTATTTTTTTTTTATTTCTAGAAGTTCAGTTGAATTCTTTTTAAAAATCCCCCTCCCTTAGTGTTGTGCTCTTTCATTTTATTTTCTTTCTTACTTTAATGCATTTTATTCCCTTATATTGCTGCATGTTCAAATTACATGATTTTAAGTTCTCTTAGAGATTACTTTATATCTGTAGCTCTTGGTTCTGAATTTTGTTACATTTGTTGTGTTTGCTGATTTTCTCTCCCAGCCATTAATGACTTCATGAGATTAGCACTTTTTTTTATTATGAACTCATCTTCAGTGGGAATGGTTTTTGATGAAAAAGTACGCAGTGTTTGGTCAGGACCCTGTAGATTCCAGGCCTGTTTTATGTAAGTTTCTCAGAATGGGTTCTTGTGCTTTACTGGTAGTGTGGATTCTGATCAGGTGACTGTCAATGATGCAGGCTGAAGCTCTGCTTTCTTTGGAGTGGTTCTTTTACTTTCCCTGGCCCTGAAAAGACGCTCAAATTGGTTTTTGCATCGTTGGCCAATGAAAGGACCTTCTGTTGCCTGTTTCAGAGACAGAGAGCTTTCGTGACTCCCAACTTGAGGTAGGAGGGGGCTCAGTTCCAGCTTCCACTTCTCCCAGGCTAAGATCCTGGGTAGTTGTTTCAACACCAGCGACTGCAACCTGGTTTCAAAACCCACATGGACTCTTTTCCTTTAAGCCCTTTCTCCCTGTTCCAGAGCCTGGGGAGATTCTTTTTTTGTTTTCAGCTTCATCTAGTATTTAAACTTTGGGAAGGAGTTAAATTTTGTCCAGTATTTGTATGTGATGGGAGCAGAAGGGTCTGCCAGTCTGCAAAGTTAATTAGTGAGGGCACCAGAGTGGCTCAGTTGGTTGAGCATCTGACTTCGGCTCAGAGCATAATATCATGGTTCGGGAATTTAAGCCCCACATTGGGCTTTTTGCTCTCAGTGCAGAGCCCACTTCGGATCCTCTGTCTCCCTCTCTCTGTGCCCCTCCCCCTTCTCAAAAATAAATAAATAAACATAAAAAAATATAGTAATCTGGGGCTCTGTCAGTTAAGCGTCTGATTCTTGATTATGGCTCAGCTCATGATCTCACAGTTCATGAGATTAAGCTCCACATCAGGCTCTGTGCTGACAGGGCAGAGCCTGCTTGGGATTCTCTCCCCTCCCACACCCCTCCCCTCCAGCCCTCTCTCTGTCCCCCCTCCAGATGTGTGTGCTCTCTCTCTCTCTCTCAAAATAAATAAATAAACATTAAAAAATACTTTCTCTAGAGGCGCCTGATTGGCTCAGTCGGTTGAGCATCCGACTTCGGCTCAGGTCATGATCTCACAGTCTGTGAGTCTGAGCCTCAGTCAGGCTCTCTGCTGACAACTCGAGACCTGGAGCCTGCTTCAGATTTTGTGTCTCTCTGTCTCTCTGTCCCTCCCCTACTCACCCTCTGTCTCTCAAAAAATGAATAAATGTTAAAAAAAATTATAAAAGAAAATACTTTCTCTAAAATAAAAGAAATATGGTAATCAACTATTCCAATATTTTAAAATTTTTTAATGTTTATTTTGTTTTTGATTGAGAGAGAGACAGAGAGTGAGTAGGGGAGGGGCAGAGAGAGGGAGATACAACCTGAAGCAGGTTCCAAGCTCTGAGCTGTCAGCACAGAGTGGGTGTGGGGCTCGAACCTTTGAACCATGAGATCATGACCTGAACCCAAGTTGGATCTTCAACTGACAAAGCCACCCTGGTTCCCCACAACTATTCCAATTTTGTCCATAGGACATTACTTGTCCTTTTTGAGCCCTGATGTCTTTAATTGGATATGAGAATAATATTCGTACCTACCTAACAGGATAGTTGTAAAGATCAAAGAAAGGAGACAATAGAAGTACTACTTAGATGTCAGCTAGGGTCTTGCTGCCCTCTTAAGTTTAGATAAAATATCCTCAAACCCTCTTCCACGTGAGGTGAATGGGGGAGGTGGTGGTGCTTACCTTCTGCTCACCTCCACTTCTGAATTTGAGCATCTGGTGAATTTGTTCTATTTAAGGGATTGCTTCTCTATCCTGAACATGCAATTCCTCTCTGACATTGTGTTCTTCTGTATGAGAACGTTTTGCAAATACCAAATGAAAACCACAAGCCCCTCATAAGGCACCGTGTGCTGTGTACCAGGCTCTAGGAAGGATATTGTTAAGCTGAAGACGGAAGAATCCCTTGATCATTTCACCAACATAAGCTCCATTCACCCCTCCCTGTGGACTGACCTTCCTCTCTCTTCTGCCTCTCCCCACCTCTTTTCCTCGCCCCTTATCTCCGTGATTACTTCAGAACTCCATATTCTTCTAACTTCATGGGGCAGAGCAGTTGGGCTCTCTCTAGTTTTGAGCACCAGATTTGCTTCCACACTTCATTTTGCATACTTGAACTAAGGTGCTCAGCAGAATAGGCCTCTCCAGATAAGAGACTCCTTCTCCTTGGAAGGAAGTTGGTATTTTATTTTTATTTATTTATTTTTTTAAATATTTTTATTTATTTCTAGGAGAGAGAGAGACATCGTGAGCAGGGGAGGGTCAGAGAGAGAGGGAGTCACAGACTCTGAAACAGGCTCCAGGCTCTGAGCTGGCAGTCAGCACAGAGCCCGACGCGGGGCCCGAACCCACAAACCGCGAGATCATGACCTAAGCGAAAGTCGGACCCTTAACCGACTAAGCCACCCAGGCGCCCCAGGAGGTTGTTATTTTAAATAGCAAGTTTCTCATTCCTTTATATCTGTAAAGCCCAGAGCACAGTGGCTAGCACATAATAAACACTCACCTTATGTCAGCTATCACGATTTCCACTCCTAAAGACCGTGATTCTAAATTAGATTTAATGACTGACTAAGCAGAATTAATTTAAAAGAGGAAGTGTGGTGACCAAGCACTGGTAGTTTCAAAGGGCAATTAAAATTATTTGCGAACTACTTGCATGTTTGTTCCCTTGCTGGTGCATATGAACAAAGAAATTTGAGATGGCCGGGTGTGCATGATGTATGGTAATTCTGAACAGAGAAAGAAGGAAATAAAAAAGAAAAATGTGTCCTACAAAAGGGTTCTTCAACCATAATCAGGGAAATTCTAAATAAAACCACGGGGAGATACCATTTCACTAGAACGGCAAAAACTGTGGCCAGACTCTGATAATACCAAGCACGGGCGAGGGTATGGGGTAACATGACTCTCCTTCATCACTGGGGAGAGTCACTTTGGGTGACAGTTTGGTATCTGGCAAAATATTATTAGAGAAGTTCGTATACATGTGTACCTGAAACTTGACAAGAATGGTCCAACCAAGTTGGGTCAAAACAGCCTCAAACTGGAGTCCACCCAAATGTCCATAACAGTGGGATACATGCTCTACTATTCTTTTTTTTTTTCTTTCATAGTTTATTGTCAAGTTGGTTTCCATATACCACCCAGTGCTCATCCCCACAAGTGCCCTCCTCC
>NW_024080746.1:1400705-1462612 GCF_003009895.1 Hyaena hyaena
TTTTTTTTTTTTTTTTTTTTTTTTTGCAGGGTGGGACAATAAGTAAAATAAAGAGATAAATTTTATATTTTATAGTTTTGTAGAGACTGATGAATCCAATGGAGAAAAATCAAATGCCAGGAGAGGATATGTTAGATGGGGTGATCAGGGAAGAAATCTTTGTGAAGGTAATATTTAGGCAAAAACTTGAAGAAGTGAAGAAACTAAGCTATGTCAGTATATAGAGGAAAAGCTTTCCAGGTGGAGGGAAAGCAAGTGCAAAGGCACTGAGGTACTTCCTTATCAATCATCGTTTTAGAATCTTAATGACATCTACTCCTAAACTCTCTAAATTTCCTCTCACTGTTAGATGGTTCATGCCACAAATATAAGTTTCACGCTGTATCTTACAACCCAAAGAGAGACTTTCTATAACTGTGAATGTGCGTGAAGAAATAATCTTGGGGTAGAGGAACACTTGAAGTCATATTTTGTTATTTCATTAATTTCCATCAGTCCCTCTTCGTGAGAATGAGTTACCATACAGAGCACAAATAAGAGACTGCTGGACAAAGGTTTGAATTTCAACTCTGTGACTCTGTGGATTTGAGCATCTCACTTAATCTTCCTGTGAAAAACGTAAAACAATACCTGTCTGGAAGCCTTGTTGTGAAGACTGGGAGGTAAGACAAGTTCAAGTCTTTGTGTTCCTTTGGTAAGACTTAAAATGTTTCTTTACATAGACCTCATACAGTTTTTAAGTTGCCAATATCATAGGTGTGCTGATTTCTTGTTGAAAGGGAGAATTCTAAAAGCTTCCAGTGAGAAAAGGCAGATTGCTTAAGGAGAAGTCTGGAGTTAAAGTTCACGACTAGTGGAGTGTTTCACAATGTTATCTGGGTTTCCGGCCCTTGGTCTTTCCTCTGCACCTTCCTTAGCCTGTCGCTTTTGTCCTCGGGCTGATCACCTGATGCTTGCTAGGTCACTTCCAGCCCCCGGTCCATGTAAGGAAGAAGGAAGGTGAATACTTTTATGCCTTGAAAATACTTTTATGCCTTGATGTTATTCCTCTATAACATCACTTAAATGCCTGCCTTTGAATAGGTGTGCCAAAATTTATTTACTTTGTCCCCTGTTAGTGTGCTTATTTTATATATGTAATCATATACATACAGAATTTAATAAATATAATTTTATATATTTATATAATCTTATTTATATTTATATAATATATAGTATGTAAAATACATATTGTATATTATATAAATATATAAATAAGTATATTTTAGTTTTTAAATTCTTTTAAGCTTATTTATTTATTTTGAGAGAAAGAACATGAGTTGAGAGAGGGCAGAGAGAGGGAAAGAGAGGATCCCAAGCAGGCTCCGTGCTGTCAGTGCAGAGCCCAATGGGGGGCTCAATCCCATGAACTTGCGAGATCATGACCTGAGCTGAAATCAACAGTCAGATGCTTAACTGAGTCATCCAGGTGCTCCAACAAATATATATTAAGTATGGTGTATATATGATGTACAATGTATATACACATATAAGCACATATATATTACTAATATAACATATATAATTACCATTACATATATTACATTATATATACATTAATAATCCTGCTGTAGATATTTTTGTAGTGAAATCTTTGCACCTATCCCAAGTCATTTCCTTAGGATGGATTCCTAGGAGAAATATCTTAGAGTCAGAAAGAGTTCCCATTTCCAAGAATTTTGATGTATTTTGCCAAATTGCTCTTGGGAAATGTAGAGATTTTGACTCCTTCTAGTGCCACATGTGAGTACCCTAGCACATTCTACCCATGCCCATCATAATACTAGCCATTGTCAACTTACATTTCATGTAATTCATACATTTATTTAATAGATGAAAAGCACTATTTTATCGTTCTAATTTCTGTGGTTATTAATAGACTGATCATTTTTGTTTACATCTTTGTTCAGTTTTTAATATTTTTTAAAGGCTTATGAGATAGTTTAAAGACCTGGGGTGCCTGGATGGCTCAGTCAGTTAAATGTTTGACTCTTGATTTCGGCTCAGGTCATGATCTCATGATCGTGAGATTGAGCGCCATGCAGGGCTCTGCACTGACAGCGTGGAACCTGCCTAGGATTCTCTCTCTCCCTCTCTCTCTGACCCTCCCCTGTGCACATTCCCTCTAAATAAGCAAACACTAAAAAAATAATACTTACGTTTATCCTTCTAGCTCTGGTAAATCATGAGGAAAAGAATTAATATGTCCTATATGCTGACATCAATTCTTAGTGCTGTGCTGCCAAATAACTTATCTGCATTACAGTCTTTAAAATCCTGCTTCATGTTTATTTATATCTTTGGTTAACAACTATATCATTTTAGTGTATTAACATTAGGTCACTCTCAACTATAAACATAAAATAATAATAGTCTACTAAAGTCATAATGCTTTATGTTTACATAGTTTGTTTCTTGGGAGATCAAAGAACTGTGATAATACTATTTTAATGAATCACCTCTGCTACCTTGCCTGCTATTCCATTGAATGGATGTCTGTACTTAAAGCACAAAATTGTTCGTTGTGTGCTGAAATTCAAATTTAACTAGGAATTCAGATTTTTCTTTTCTCTATATCTGGCAGCCCTGCATAAACCAGGTTGGAGTTTGAGATCCCGGTGGGAAGGACCGTCGGGGCAAGAAGGACCAGAAGCCGCCATCAGGCAGAGGTTGTGAGCCGACGTCCAGGGAAAGAGGGTCCCAGGCAACCACCTGGCTGCCAGTTATGGGTCCATGCCGTCCCTGTGTTTGGGACGCAGGCAGGGGGTGCGCCTGAGGTCCTGCTGGTGCCTCTGGGGCTGGCATATTCCATCCACAGACAGGTTCTATCTGGAGTGGCAGAAAGAGTTTGGGAGGCAAGCACTCTTGGCTTCAAATCCTATCCCTTCTCTTAACTGGCTTTGTGATTTGGGGCAAGTTGCTTTAAGTTCTTTGAATCTCTGTTTGCTGGGAGAAGGAGGGTGAGGAGGGAAGAAGGAAGAGCAGAAATATGGATAACAGGTGGAGCCATCGCAGGAGGCCTGAACTTGAACTCCAGACTGTTGTTGTGAGATTTCTTGTGTTACTCAGGAAAAATAAACCCAATTGAAAGGTCATCAGATTTGCATGGGATGGTGCTTGAAAAGCCCTTAGCAGACTCTTGGGTACCTTGTGAGCAGCCAAGAAATGAGTCTGAACCCCAAGGCAGCACGGATTCATGGAGGTGGAGTGGTTGCTCTTGGGGTTCCTGGGACTGTACTGGCAGGAGTGAAAACAATAAAGCATGGGGAGACTGCAAACCCGAGAGACCGGGAGTTCTAGTTTTTGGTGACACAGGTTTAGAACCCTTCAAAGGGAAATTTTTGTTTTTTCTATACATATTTTTCTCTGGGAATGACATGAAATCTGCGGAGGGGATGTAGACTGGAGTTGGAAAGACAGCAGCCTAGGTGGCTGCAGGGTGAAGGCCAGCTGGGTGCAAGCCTGGCCGCCCACCCTGGTTTCCCAATAACACAAGTAGAGGCATGAGCTGACTGGCACGTCCACGTGCTTTATTGCAGGGGCAAACAACACCCTTGACTGAGGCTTTTACAAACCTACCAGAGCCTCAACAACTTCCTCATGATTCAAGATCTTATTGAAAAGCTAAAGAGTTACCTATTTGTAAATATTTTCAAGGGCAAGTGTAGCCAGCCCAGCCAACCCTTCCCTTTGTCTCTAAGGCCTCTAGCCAACAGCTCAAGTGGCTTCCAAATTCCTCAAGAAGGGACTTGTCAACAGTAAAGTGGGGAATGATCTTCAGGTGCCGGAGGAGCAGTTAGGGCTTCTGGCTCCAATTAGGGTCCTGTCATTTGCGGGACAGGTGATATCTCCTGCTCTGGATCCTGACCCAAGCAGTTATTATGCACCCTGACAGGTGGTACCTAGGAGGAGCTCCCTCCAGCTCACCTCTAGTTTAGGGTGTGGGAAACACACCCTTTGCCTTTTCCTGAGGGTAAAGCCTTGACCCAGGAAACAGCACGAGGTGAAATGGATAGGCTGGTTTCAGGGAGGGAATGGGATGGGTCCTAGCCACTTCTTTCTGGACTGCTGAACCAGATAGAGATGGGAATTTGTAAAAAAAAGAAAAAAAAGAGAGAGCAAGGGAGACAGCTGCTAAAAGTAGGCACTGTTTTGGGTCTAAAGCAGTATTGCTCAATGTCTGGGCATCTGTGTTCTACTTTAGCGATTTCTGCTGAATCTCTTTAATGTCTATGCTGTTGTTTACTTAATCTTTCTTAAAATTGACTCTGTATTTTTACTTAAATATCATGTCCAATCTTTTTAAAAAATGTTTATTTATTCATTTTGAGATGGGGGCAGAGAGAGGTAGGGAGAGAATCCCAAGCAGGCTCCATGCTGTTAGCACAGAGCCCAGTGCAGAGCTCGAACTCATGAATATGAGATTATGACCTGAGCTGCAAACAAGAGTCAGACACTTAATTGACAGATATAGGTGCCCCTCATCTCTATTCTTAACTTAGGCAATAATATCAATAAAATCCTGAACAAAGTGTATGTGTATGGTTTCTTTCTAATAAATACATACTAAGAAGTAACTTTCTTTTCTTCTCTTTTCTCTTTTCCTTCCTTCCTTCCTTCCTTCCTTCCTTCCTTCCTTCCTTCCTTCCTTACTTTCGTTCTTTCTTTCATTCTTTCTTTCCTTCTCTTTCATGTATTAGTGAAGGTTATTGATTGCATTAAGAATGGGTAAAGGAAGGAACAAATAATCCCAATGCTGAGATCCTAAATTCAAATTCCACAGGATGCCTCTCCCTTCCTGAATTTGGTACCAGTTTCCAAGCAGGTCAACAGGGAAAAATCAATGTCCTGGTTCGTTGCTCTCATACTATGAACTTTAAAAAGTGTACCTGTGTGACCTTTAAAATCATCTCATGTAATAATAGCTAAGATTTACTGTGTTGTGGGCCAGGAGTTGTTACAGTCCCTTCGTGGGTATGAATTTGTTTAGTCTTCATGGCAAGGTAGGGAGACAGAGGAAAATAGCACTAATGACTTCCATTGCTGTGTGAGGATTAGATGGTTGATATATGTGGGGTGCTCCAAACTGTGTCTGCTGGGAAGAAGACACATGTGAGTGTTTGCTATTATTATTGCCATTACCTCCATTTTACAGATGGGAAAGTGCAGGCAGGTGTAGGGATGTTAGCTTGTGCATCAGGAACTGAGCTAAGACTCAGCCAGGACTCAACCCAGACACTGTGTCTGGAGCCCAGCCTCTGATCCATCAGGTTGCCCACCTTCCATGTTCATGAAAGCACGATGGAGGGCCCAGGGTCCAACTTACCTACAATGGGTGCTGGCCAGCTGTCACTTTGATGCAAAGGGGTGGGGCATGGTGCTCACTTCCCTGACCAGTGAAGGAAAGGTGAGGTGTTTGTAGAGGAGCAGGGGATGGAGGAACCTGTTCACAGAGGCCAGGACCACACCTGCTAAGCTGGCCCATAGAGCCTGGCCAGGAACAGCTCTATATTGTGTAGAGCTGAGAATGAGTCTCTCTGTCCGTTCGGGACACAGTCTCTGAAGAACTATTTCCCTTCACCATTCCTGTAGTTCAGAACCAGCTGCTCCAGTTTTGAGCAAAAGCATGGACAAAGAGTGAATTGCCTGCATATTCTGTGTGCTTAGCCCTGAAGGAAGTGGAATGAGTTTTGGAATTCAACCTGCTCCAGAAGTATGCAAGGCCAGATTGTCATAAGAAGGATGCAAATGTAGTTTTCGATCTCTTGGAGAATAATCTGTTTTGGGCCGCCCAAGGAGCCTTCATTTACATATGCATCTGTTGATTGGTAAATAACACAATCTCACCTCTTCTTTATGGCAGACTCCTAAAAGACCTCAACCTGACATTGGAACCCAGTGTAAGTGACTCTAGGGACCTGAGGGTGCCTCCCTGCCTAAGTCATGTAGTTAGTATTGGAGCTTTCCATTAATTTAGGTTTTGAGATTGTCCTAACTAATATACTGCCTGTGCTGTGTGCATTTTTCAAATATTCAGAAAACGTTTTTGCCATCAGAAAGCCTGCCTTTTCTTCTCTGCCTTTCAGAGAAGAGCATTAATTATAAAACTTCATTTAGAACATGTTTCTAATACAAATTCATCACATTGAACTAGTTTTATCATTGACTGGCTCCAGGCAGAATTGTGACATGAGTGAAGTTCATCAGGATCTCTGTTCCTCCTTACCCCACTTCCTTTCTAGAATCTTACCAAAGATAGATATTGCCCTATGGCTGGTCCCTACTGCCAGTGTCTCCCACAATGGCTAAGAGTAGCTTACACTACACTAGAGACCTTACATAAACTGTTCTTACCAGAGACGCTACAATGAAGGGACTGTCATCCCCATTTTACAGATAAGGAACTAAGGCTCACCATCACCCAGCAAAGTGAGAGGCTGAGCTCAGTTCTGAATGCATCTAGCCAGAAGCTCCAGCTCTTGCCATCAGCTGGCTCTGCCTCTCAGGATAAGTCGGCCAAGTGTAATTTGTGAATTTGTGAAGAGTCCACTGACTTCTGCTCTTACTCACCAGCTAGCTCATTGCACAATCTTGGGTGAGTTTCTGCCTTGCTCTGGACCTCAGTGTCTTAGTGTTTGGGCTTTTGGAACACCACACACTGGGTGGTTGAAGAGCAAACATTTATTTCTCACAGTCCTAGAGGTGGGAAGTCTGAGATCAGGGTGCCAGTGTGGTTGAGTTCTTGGTGAGAGACTTCTTGCTGGTTTATGGACATCTGTCTCATTGTATCCTCATACTAGAGAGAAAGATCATCCCGTTATGTCTTTTGTAAGGGACTATAAGACCCATTCATTGGACTTATTCTATTCACAAGGCTCTACCCACATGACCCAGTCATCTCCCAAAGGCCCCTAACACCATCTCATTGGGGGCTGGGATTTAGCACATGAACTTGCGCGGAAAACACAAACATTTGATTTCCCTACTTATGAAATGAAGGGATCATATGGTGATCCCCAATGTCCTCTAGATCAAAAATGCTATGATTCTGCTAAATCTCAATCTATTATGATAGAGATTCTGTTCTTTAACCTCCAATGTTGAGTGTACTGCCCGTGGTAAATGTTTACTGAATGTGTATAAGAAAACAAGGCAAAATGCTTACTTCCACTAAAAATATGTACACTCCCCCTGAAGATTTTCTGACAACAGGTCCTTGTTTTTGTGTCCAATTCAAACATGTGGGCAATGGTGACAGAGGAGGGTGGCTCCAGTGATGGTTGGTGAGACAGAAGTTGGAGGCAAGTGGTGTCTGGGAGGAAGCCTTCCCCTCTCCTTGCCCTGGAGGCACTGGCCCAGGGCACACAGAAACCCAGGTCCCTGAAGGGACTCAAGATCAGAAGGAGATGCATCTTATCTCTAAGAAACATTCCTACAATGGTCTCCCCGCTGGAAAGTAGTTTTCCTTCCAGGTTTGGAGCCCTTGACCTTGCTTCCTCACTAATTCCTCTTTTGGCGTCCCCCATCTGCCTTTCTCCATTAGTGCTCTCTCAGCTTTCTTTCCTGCCTGGGGCAAATACACAATCCTGGCTGGGAAGAGTCCCCTTCAAGCCAGTAGGAAGAAATACGGGCATAATGATGAAAAATAGTGTTTTTCAATTTTTTTCTAGTTAGGGCTATTGAGCTGTAGTTTGTACATAGTGTTATGCACATTTTTTATTTTTAGGTGTACAGTTCTAGGGTTTTGGCAAATGTAGATAGTTGTGCCACAACCACATAATTAGGGTCTAGAAGATTTTCATCATCCCCAAAAGTTCCCCTTATGCCCTCTTGTGGTTAGTCTCCTCCCCTGCCCCCAGGCCCTGGCAACCACTGTCCAGGGTTTTGCTCCTATAGTTTTGTCTTTTGTAGAGTAGGTAGTCTTATTTTTAAATGACAAAAACTGTGGTTTTGGTTTTTGTTTTTAATCACGCCTTCCACCGCTTCCACTAAATGTGTCTGGAAAGAAGCTGCTATTTAAAAATTATTTATATTCCACACCCTTGACCCAAACTGGATGTAAGGCAGTAATAAAGTCACAAGTCACACAGTGAGAAAAATCACCGTAAGGACAGGCAGGGAGTAGACTTGCTCTAAGAGCCTCCTAACCCTCATTAAAAAAAAAAAAAAAAAAAAAAAGTTCAGATCTTCAAATAAATTGCAAGAATAGGTCAATGAGTACTCCGTGTCCTTCAGCTAGGTTTATGGACTGTTAACATTTTTGCCATGTTTGTGTTGTCTGTGTGTGTGTACGTATCCACCCTTATTTATTTGTTTGTTTTTTCTGAACCATGTGAGAGTTACCTGCAGCCCAACTGCTTTAGCAAGCATCTCCCTCACAACCATCATGTGATTGTCACACTTAGTGCATGTAGCATGGATAGAGAGCCATTATCAATGTGTGATCCAGCCATGATCTCCTTTCTCCATTGTTCCAGTGATGTCTTTTACTGCTGTGTCAGGTTTTTTTTTTTTAAGTTTATTTATTTATTTTGAGAGAGAGAGTCCAGGAGAGGGGCAGAGAGAGAAAGAGAGAGAGAGAAAGAGAGAATCCAAAGCAGGCTGTGCACCAACAGTGCAGAACCCAATACAGGACCTGAACTCACGAACCTTGAGATCATGACCTGAGCCAAAGTCAAGAGCCAGATGCTCAACTGACTGAGCCACCCAGGCGCCCCTAGCTGTTTCGGTTTTTAAACATTTTAAATCCAGGATCTAATGAAGGATCACACGTTGCATTTTGTTGTCTTATCTCTTTAGCCTCCTGTATTCTTCCATAGCCCCTCAGGCCTTCTGTGCCTTCCTCTCAGCACAGTCATGGACTGAAACTGCTCTAAAAACAAATAAAGTCTTACAGTAAATAAATAAATAGAAGAATGTCCTAGAACTTCACACCCATGAGGATGGCTACTCTCAAAAAGAAACAGAAAATAATAAGTATTGGTGAGGATGTGGAAAAATTGTAATCCTTGTGTGCTGTTGGTAGGCATGTAAAATGACAGCTGCTATGAGGAGCAGTATGGAGGCTCCTCAAGAAATTAAAATTAGAACTACCATGTGACCTGGTAATTCCACTTCTGGGCATATACACAAAAGAATTACAAGCAAAGATTCAAGGATATTTGTACATTCATGTTCATAGCAGCATTATTCACAATAACCAAAAGGGTGGAAAAAAACCCTGGGTTCATTGACAGATGAATGAACAAAAAAAATTTGGTGTATATGTGTATATATGTGTGTAAATATACATTCATATACATATGCATATACATGTATATGTATATGTAATGAAATATTATTTAGCCGTAAGAAGGAAGGAAATTCTGACACATGCTAACAACCTGGATGAACCTTGGAGACATTATGTTAAGTGAAATAAGCCAGTTACAGAAGGACAGGTACTTTGTGATTCCACTTATATGAGGTCCCTAGAGTAGTGATATTCACAGAGACAGAAAGTAGAATGGTGGTTTCCAGGGGCTGGACAGGGGGAGGAGAGATTGGGGGTTGGTGTAGAACAGATATGGTATTTGAGTTTTACAAGGTGAAAGAGTTAAGGGGATGGATAGTGGTGATATTGGCCCAATATTAAGAATGTATTTAATCCCATTGAACCTTACACTTAAAAATGGTTACAATGGTAAATTGTATGTTATATGCATTTTATGTCAATAAATTAAATCATGTCTAAGGGATACGATCGGATTTGTCATTTGAACTTGGCTCATCCTTTGTAAAAGACTATTCCAGGATGTTGAGATTAAGTGGCCGTGCAATGTGGTGCAAAGGGGTGTCCCTGTTCCACCATTTTATGACCCTGTAGCCTTGGCTTGTGAAGCTCTGTCAAACCAGGTCTCTCATCCCTTCAGTCAGACTGTTCTTCCATTTTCTGCATTTCAAAAAGATGGCCCGAGGAGACAGAGAGGGGTTTCCTTTGCCTTTTATTCCTTTCCACACTCAAATAGCATGGCCACTCGTTCGAACTTCCACCCGCAGCACCTTCCATCTGCCATCATTCATTAACCTCTGGGGTGATGACAGAGGGGACCTAGCTTTCCTGTTAAGACTCAGTGGGTTATGGGCACCTGGGTGGGTTAGTTGGTTAAGCATCAGACTTTGGCTCAGGTCACAATCTCACGGTTTGTGAGTTCAAGTCTCACAAAGGGGGAGCTCAAGCTCTGCTTTGGGTGAGCCCCACTTCTCTCTCTTTCTGCCCCTCATGGGATTCTCTCTCTTCCTCTCCCTCTGCCCCTTGCCCACTTGCACCTTCTCTCTCAATCTCTTTAAAAAAAAAAACAAACCACTCAGTGGCTTATTGCCATCATGGGAACAGTGGCTCTGACATCCTTCACTGCTGATCCTGGAGCAGAAGTAATGGTACCATGGGGCCCGTCTAGAACAACATTCTCTTATCTTATTCAGATGTCAAGGAGAAGGATCTCTGTATTGTTTAAAAGAAACAAACAAATCAAGGCAGAATGATTTCTAAACAAAGAGGAAGTCCTAACATGGAATGTTAGTGCTGGCAGCTCATGTTCTTTCCCTTTGCCACAGAATGTGGCCTCTCCCTTCTAGAGGCACATTGAGACCTCAACACACCTTGCCTGAGAACAAAAGACGGCATAGTCTTCAGCAGTTCCCCACACATGCTACCCTAGAGGAGCAAAGTCACTGTGGGTTCGGTCATGGGAACCCTCTGCCATTAGGAGATTTTTCTGAGAGCTGCCCATACCCCCTGGGCAAGTTCCTTGAGCTCTGCTGTGGAGAGAACTGTTTCCATCTGCATTTGGTGATAATATTTACCTTTCATGGCTCTTGTAACAGACAGAGGTAACATATGCAAAATGTTGGGCAGATAGTAGACATTTAATATTAATAATAGGGATAATAAGAGCACAGCAGCTACCTCTTACTAACCAGCTACTCTGTGCCAGGTGCCGTGCTGAACATGCTGTCTGCATGACCTTATTTAAACAGCAATACCGTTCCATAAGCACTGTAAAATAGTTCCATTTTACAGATGTGAAAAACAAGTTTTGACCCCCATTAAAATGGTCCGAATCTGGAACACTGACAATACTAAATGCTGTTGAGGTTGTTGAGCAAAAGGAACTCTCCATTGTTGCTGGTAAGAGTGCAAAATGGTGTAGGCACTTTGGATGATAGCTTGGCAGTTTCTTACAGAACTAAATATACTCTTACCATTCCATCCAGCAACTGTGATCCTTAGTATTCGCCCGAATGAGTTGAAAACTTGTGTCCACAGAAAAACTTGCATATGGATGTTGATAGCAGCTTTATTCATAATTACCAAAACCTGAAAGCAACAAAGATGTCCTTTGGTAAGTGAGCGGATAAGGAAGCTATGGTACATCCAAGGGGTGGAATATTATTCCATGTTAAAGAGAAATGAGCTACCAAGGCATGAAAAGACTTGGATGAAACTTAAGTGCATTATTACTTAAGTGAAAGAAGTCAATCTGAAAAGGCTATATCCTATATGATTCCAACCACATTACATTCTGGGAAAGGAAAAACTATGGAGACAGTAAAAAGGTCAGTGATTGCCAGGGATGGGATAGAGGTATAGAGGGGGAGGTCAACAGGTAAAGCATTTTAGAGCATTCAAACCATTTTGTATGCTTCTATAATGATGAATATATGTCATTACATATTTGTTAAGACCTATAGAATGTACTAATACCAAAAACAAATCATAGGGTAAACCATGGACTTGGGGTGATTATGATGTGTCATTGTAGATTCACCCTTGGTAAAAATGTACCAATGTGGCAGGTGATGCTGATAACCGGGAAGCTACATGTGTGTGGGTGTAAGGAGTGTGTGGGAAATATCTGTGTTTTCCTCTCAGTTTTGTTGTAAAGCTAACACTGCCCTACTTAAAAACAAAAACAAGCAAAAAACCCCACCTGAGTCTTCAAAAACTATGTTTCTACCTAAGCCACACTGAGTAAAAGTAGGAAGGTTTCAGATCAAGGGCTGGCTGCCTGATTCTGGAACCAAGTTCCTAATTTCTTAATTGCTTTGCTTCATGTCTTTTAAAATAAGTGAAATACACATAGATATTCTTTTCCAGGAAGTTGTATAGAGGAACTGGGCATAAACTGAGATCTCTGTTCATTCTGGGAATGTAGGGAGGTCATTTTCCTCTTTGGGTCTTAGAATTTCGATCTGTAGGATGCCAGGAATAGACTCAATACCCTGCTTAGCCTGGGACAGATTCCGCTTACTCTTGCCACTTCATCTTTTCTGGGAAGCCCCCTTTGGCACCCTTTGTGACAATCTTCATCAACAGCATCAAGTGGCATTTATTGTGGATCTAGAAGGCTCTGGCAGGCTCTGGACCAGAGGGTGGTTGCAGTGAGAGAAGATGAAGCCTGTCTTTAAAGAGAGGATAATGCAGGCAGAAATACTGTATTTGAACCCATTATTTAGCTATGTGACCATGAGCCAGCCATTTAACCTTTCCCCACCTTGGTTTCTTTACCATGTGACAGGAGCACAATGCCTGCCTTACCAGGTTGTGAGGGTCCAAGGGATTGTGTATGTAGGAGCACTTTAAGACTAAAAAATAAAGATATAGCTGTTCTTTTTTAATTTTGTTTTATTTATATTTGAGAGAGAGAGCACACACTCATGTGCACAAATGGGGGAGGGGCAGAGAGAGGAGGACAGAGGATTCAAAGTGGGTTATGCACTAATAGCAGTGAGCCTGATGTGAGGCTCAGACTCAGGAACCATGAGATCGTGCCCTGGGCTAAAGTCAGAGGCTCAACCTCCTGAGCCACCCAGGTGCCTTGAGATATGAGCTGTTCTTAATCACATACCTGCTTTTTTTCTGTGATGCAGACAAATCAACCAGGTCTGCCTTGACCAAGTTTGGAGAGCCACGTGGGAACTTTCAAGTCCCTTCTGACTCTGGTTTTGGTCTCAGCAGAGTAAGTTGTGCTCATGCTGAAGGTTCACAGGGCCTCTTTGCTCTTGCTTGAATAACCCCCAGGACCTTTGCATGGCTGCCTGAATACCCTTTCCCTATTAGCATTGCTTGCCTTCTCATTTCATTCAGGTTCTGCTCAACCTGAACAGAGGAATCTCTGACTTCTTTATTCAATATACACCCCACCACCCCACCCCACTGCCCACCTATTACTTGAACTCAGAATTTATAGCATTTAGCTCTACCTAACACATCATATATTACTCATTACTCTGATCCTTCCCCTAGAATGTAAGCTCCATTACATATACTTGTCCCTGGTGCCTGGCATGGAGTTATTTCTCAGGAGATATTTACCGAATGAATTGAAGAAGACAAAGAACCTGATTTAATCCTTCAGTAACATCAGAGTGGACAGGTACGGCCAGATTTTCAGATCTGGCGGGGTTGCTTAGAAGCTCTGTCCTCCTTCGAGCCTGTGTCTAGATTTTGGGAATGAGAAGGCAGTACTTCCTGTGGACAACCACAGCATTTTCTCAAAGGGTGTTGACTCTGCAACAGTTTTGCATGGCCCTAAGACATCTCTGATCTCTGACCATCCCACAAGGCTGTTCTAGTTAACTTCCCACTCAGCCATCAGCCATTTCCTCCCCTCCATAATCCTTCCCCTCCATAATTTACCAATTAATACCACATTTATTAGTTCCCTACTGTGAGCCTAGAATGATGCTAACAGCTATGGATGATTTGGAGAAATGTAAAGTGACTCTTCATCGTTAAATACGACAGAGGCAGAATGGCCTAGTGGTTAAGGTTGCGGGGGACTGTTTACTGATGACAGAAAGTCTGGATTTAAACCCTGTGTTTACTACTTACTAGCTGTGTGACTTGCACAAGTCACTTAAACTCCCTATACCTCAGTTTCTTTATCCAAAAAGTGGGGATAATAACAGTACTTCCTTTCTAGGGTAACGTGAGTTCATGATGGGTAATCCTGGCACGTGGCTGTCACTTGATAGCTTTAGTTGTTTTGTTGGATTGTACTGTGGAAAGTGAAATAACAACATGCGGATTGATGACTCAAGTGCAGTATTATACACATGAAGACACCCCATATACCTGGGTAGAATGGAAAGAGCCTATGCTCTGGGGCCATCTGACCTGGGGAGGAGCACCCGCTTGTCACAGGTAAGCTGTTAGACCTTGAGCAACCAGGCCTTCCAAGACTCCAGCTTCCTCTTTTATAAAACACAGATCTGAATTTTTGCATAATATTCATGAAGATTTACCAAGATCCCCTTCTTTGCTCCATCAGTGCCTGCTGCTGTTAAGAAATCTTGATGCAATGACAAAGCCTGTCTTTGTTGAGGCAAGAACTATTTGTGAAGTCAATACCTCCCCTGGAGAATCAGGAAGACTCCATGCATCAACAGGACTGAAAATTTTGATAAATAACAAACCAAAACAAAACTTAAGAAAATGTGCTCTATCAAAACAGGCAAAAAGGCAGAGGCTAATGGTTTATTTAGAGAGTGGTAACCTCTGTGGTATGAAGATCTTCATCCTATAAGATGATGTCATAGAATTCTAGAAACCCAATCATTGAGAGGGATGGGGTGGTGGGAGCAGTCTGTAGCTCATTGTAGAAACCCTTACACCATCACCCCAAAAGCCATCCCAAATCTACTTGCATACCTGCAGGGTGGCCAGTTTACTGTCACATGAGGTTGGCAATTTTGCTTTTGATCAGTTCAGCTCCCAGATTTGCTCCAAACTCTTCCTTCTTTTCAACTTCCACCAGGCTCTGGTGAAGCACATTTTCTTGGGGCACCTGGGTGGCTCAGTTGATTAAGCGTCTCACTCTTGGTTTCAGCACAGGTCATGATCTCATGGTTTATGAGTTCCAGCCCCACATCGGGCTTTGTGCAACAGTGCAAATCCTGCATGGGAGTCTCTCTCTCCCTTCTCTTTCTGCTTCTCTCTCTCTCTAAACAAAGCAGAGTACTTTACAGTGTTTAATAATAGGCTAGAATTCAGATAAACCGATACTAGTAACAGTTTAAATTTTAAAAAATAGAAGTGCATTGGTGATTCTCAGCACAGTGTGCAAGGCAGAAGGGTGGCCAGTGGCTATCCCTGGCCGTGATAACAGGAATAATATATTTCTCAGTTACAATGCATTTTGCTGTATTGCGTCTCGAGATCAGTTCATTTCATCAGGATCATTGGCCATCTTACCAAGTTGTGGAAGGTGGTCAATCTAACATACGCCTGAAGAGTGGCTTTCTCTTTATGTTGCTATTGTCACTGTTTAGAACCCCGCTCACAAGATGTGAATATAAAATAATGCAATTGATACTTTTAAAGAAGCCATAGGGCAGCGAGGAACAGCTTAAACTTGAGCTGGAAAGTCTTGATGCAGGACTGGGATTAGGGCGTGGACAGTGAGGCAGCCGGGACCCAGACTCCGTGGAGGTGTTCCTTCTCAGGGACCCGCCCTTCCCCTTGTCCCAGCCCTGCTCTTCCAGGTCTGGCATTTTGTGACTCGGTGCATACAAATGAGGTATGTGGTCTTGCAAGTCACCACCTGGGAAAGGTTTGCGTTCAAACAATGCTTCCACTGTTCACATTTAGGGACTTTTTCTCGAGAATGATCTTCAGAGCCCGCAGTGCATTATTGATGTCAGCACACCCTTGAAGATGGCAAATCTTAATCTTCTGGAGGTGGACTTGATGTATGGAAATAAACACAAATCATCTGTGGTCAAATCTGTAGACTAGTACAGAGTAAACAAGTCGTGTCATGCTATTTGGAGTCCAAAGTAGATTTTTAGGAGTGTCTTGTAAACTGGCCTTGAAGGCAGTCTTCAAGAGGGACTTGCAGAATGTGTTTGGGCTCTTGCAACTCCTTCCAAACTGAATATCTTGGAAGGTAACTGCTCTGAAGACAACACTCATTCTATTATGAAAGCTATGGAGTGTTTGCCCCAAAAGTCACTCCCATTACTTTCTGGTCAAACTTTGTGTTATTAAGTTATAGTAAATAGAAACTACTTGACTTATCTCCAGTCTTTTTTCTTAAAGGTTAGAAGTCTGGAGAGATTACATAAGAATAACATATTACAAACCATTAATGTATTTGCTTTAAAATTCAAGGAGTAGACCCTCAAGAGAAATTGGACGGAACTGAAACGTCTTAGCTTTTAACTTTCCAAACATGTTGATTTATCTTTGGGTTTCCATAGAATGTTTAGTGTTTGGGAAATCCTAAGTAAAGAGTCCTTCTTGGCAAGTTATCTGAGTCAAAGAATTTGTTGAAGTACTCTGAACGGCTTAAAGATAGAGGGAAGAGGGCCCTTGGGATATTTCTAGTGCTGATCTAAAACCTTTAGCTGGCAGAGAAATGAAGGAAGAACTAGGGAGTTTTCCTTCTAACCAGTAAGAAAGTTCCAAGAACTCAGATTCATTGACTTCTCTTATGGTAGTGCAGCTTGGGCCCAAGGTGGAAAAACAGAACTCATGAATTTCAGTCCTTAAGACCACCCTGATTTTGCCCTGGGCTCTTGATCTTTCCGGATCTCCACTCACCCATTTACAAGCCCTTGCCCCAGAGCTCTCTGGTGAGAAACCAGCGGCTTCAGATTTCAATCACTGGAATTTGGTGCCCGCTTTTTCAGGCCTAAATCCTGTGGGCCGCTTCCCAGCGGCATGACCTCCAGGGGGAAGTAGCCTCCAGCTGTGTGTCTCTCCCACTCGAGTTTCCAGGAAACCATTTGGTTCAAGCCTTCAGAGAACTGCAAGCTTACAAACCCTCTTATAACTCTGTAAATTGGAGCCTTGGGCACATATTTATACTCCCTGATAATTATTTGATAGTGGAGTTATTGCTAATTGTTTTATGACTTTGCAACTGTGTGTAGTGGCTTAGAACTGCTTCTAAGCCAAAATTTAAAAAAATTCATGTGCCTTCTAGATATTTTAAGAAAAGAAATTATGTTTGAATAGGGGCGCCTGGGTGGCTTAGTCGGTTAAGCGTCCGACTTTCGCTTAGGTCATGATCTCGCGGTTCGTGGGTTCGAGCCCCGCGTCGGGCTCTGTGCTGACTGCCAGCTCAGAGCCTGGAGCCTGTTTCAGTCTGCGACTCCCTCTCTCTCTGACCCTCCCCTGCTCGCGCTGTCTCTCTCTCTCTCCTAGAAATAAATAAAACATTAAAAAAAAAAAAGAAGAAATTATGTTTGAATAGAGGGAGTGGAAGTGGAAAAGTCCAAAGGTTTATGCTTGGAGGGGAGAGAGGAAGAAACAAACACCCTTTAAGCACCCACTATGGGCTGGGCACTGTCAGGTGACTTCCTACTTTGCTTTTTTTGATCCACTACTCTCAGAAGTTAAGGCAATTAGCTTGGCAGAGACTCAGAGAGGTTAAGGAATTTTGCAGGAAGCCACAGAACTAGTGAGGGGCAGAGCTGCAGTTTGAACCCAGAGTCCAACAAAGACTGAGAGTTGTGGAAATGTGGGGGAAATGTGGGGAACAAGTGTTGGTGGTGGAGATGGGCAGAAAGTGGAAAGGACTATCTTCTGTGGAGGTCAGCGTGTCTTGGGAGGTAGGATGCTTTGGGAGAGGAGCCCAGGGAAGAGGTGGAGGGAAGAGCAATGAAGCCAAAAAGAACTCTCCTTTAGTTATGGGTTATTTCATCCCACAAGCATTTGCAATTTAAGCTGCTCTATTAGGTCTGGAGCCTCAGCTGTGGAAGGTAAAGTGGTGGGAGCAGAGATAAAGAGCTATCGAATATGCAGGTCAGTATTGAAACCCACTTACAAGGTGTGTGTATGGGGCCTCCAGTGGTGCTGAGATAAGGTCTACACAGAGGAAGTTAAATAGATGTCGTTGTTGACCTCTAACCCTTGACTTCTAGTAGCAGATTAGCAGAATCACAGCTCCCTACTTCCTAGCTCGGTGAGGTAGGGCAAGTTACTCTGGGCCTCAGTTTCCTCACCTGGAAAAGGGGTAATAAAAATAGTACCCCCCTGGCATATGCGAACACTTGTTTTGGGGCATAAGCTGAATCCTGTAGCCTATAGCCTAGGGTGACTCCTGGGCTATCTTCTGCACACTAACCTGCAGTGGGAACTTATGACTTTTACAAAGCAGATGCAGCCCACTTCATTCATAGCACTGTGACAGAAAAGAAGGGTGTGCGTACACACACACACACACACACACACATACACGCTCACACGCATACACACACACAGGCACATGCATGTGGAGGTCTCTACAGCAGAGCAGAGTAGAAAGCTGAATTCTCTCTGCCACATACATGCCTGGACACACAAAGTCCAGATCTTGTGTTTCCCTATTCTGAGCTGGCGAGATGTGTGGAATCAATTCCTAGACATACCTCTGGGCAACGTTCTGTGGCATAAGGTAGACTGTTAGGGAAAATGTGTCGTTATCCCTCTTCTGGGTGACTCTCACTGTCCCTGTCCCCTGAGGAAGCCAGGCCCCGGTGTGTTCTGTCCTTCCCTGGCAGCAGATATGTCAGAGTTTATGGCCACAGCTCCTGCACCTGGCTGTAAGGCTGGTTTGACTCAACCCTGTGAGTAGGGCTGAGTTGGTTTGCTCTGCTTTTCTGACTGAAAAATTCTCTGGGCCCAGGTTGGAAATTTAGGTCAGCTCTGAGGTGGATCCAGACTGAATTCAGGCTTCACCAAGAATCAGGACTCTATGGGTGAGAATGAACTTAGGAGTGTGACCAGTTCAGTCTCCCACTGGGGCACCCCTGTGAAGGACCCTGGATTGTGTTACCTTAACCTGATTGATTGCTCAAGGGACTCTGTTTTGGCTTGGCCTTTGCAAGCGCAGCTTCCTCTGCCACAAACACCCTTCTGCCTCCTCCTTGAGTGACCACAGTCCTTCCTCCAAGCCTTGGCTTAGGCACCCCTTTCTCCAGGAAGCCCTCCATGATTTCCTTAAGCCAGGAATTTGCTTCACCTGCTTTGTGGTTCCTTATACCCACAGCTTCCTTTGTTAGGTCACACAACATCATAATGTACTTGTATGTTTAATGCTCTGTTTCTCCTTCCAGACTGTGGTCCTGGAGGACAGAGACTGAGTCCATCTTATCCACTCCAGTAGCCCTAGTGCCTAGACTAGTAGGTGCCCGCCCAGTCAATGTTTGTTGAAACAAATGACGAGTTGGGACAGGTTGAGTCTCTGGGCTTGAAGCAATAGAGGTACCCTAGACAGTGCAGAACTTTGAAGAAGAGGGCCCTGGGACACCCTGACTCTGTCCTTTCTACCTGGTGTTTGTTTTTAAGCAGACAGATGCTCATCAGCAATAGGCTATTTGAATAGTTTCCAGTTTGGGCTTCCCAAGCCTTCGCCATTGTGGATCAGCTTTACCAGGGTTTGCGTTGAGCATATTTGGCTACAAGGAACAAAGATCCTTTGGGTTCTCTACTTCTTCCCCACCCCTCCCGACACCCACCCCCCCACCCCCCCCCCACACACACAAAGGAGAAGAACTGGTCTCATGTCTATATGTGTATATGTGTAGTGATGATGGAGGCAGAATCTCCAGGAAAGTTGAGAACTGGAGCGGCAGCGGGGTCCAAGCTCCCTAAGAATAGATCTGTGAGGAATCTGTATCCAAGATGGTGTCAGGGATCTCTTGCTTCCAGAAATTCATGGATCTTCACTTTATTAGTTTTTAATAGTTTATTGTCAAGTTGGTTTCCATATAACACCCAGTGCTCATCCCCACAAGTGCCCTCCTCCATGCCCATCACCCCCCTCCCCCCACCCCCCCACCCATCAGCCCTCGGTTTGTTCTCAGCATTCAAGAGTCTCTCATGGTTTGCCTCCTTCCCTCTCCCCCACTACTTTTCCCCTTCTTCTCCCCCATGGTCCTCCATTCAGTTCCTCCTAATCCTCCTATATGTGCAAACATATGGTATCTGTCCTTCTCTGCCTGACTTATTTCACTCAGCATAACACCCTCAAGGACCATCCATGTTGCTACCCATGGCCAGATTTCATTGTTTCTCATTGCCATGTAGTATTCCATGGTATAGATAAACCACATCTTCTTGATCCACTTGTCAGTTGATGGACACTTAGGCTCTTTCCATGTTTTGGCTATTGTTGAGAGTGCTGCAATGAACACTGGGGTACATGTGCTCCTATGCATCATCACTCTTGTATCCCTTGGGTAAATTCCTAGCAGTGCTATTGCTGGGTCATAGGGGAGTACTATTGTTAATATAATGAGGAAACTCCACACTGTTTTCCAGAGGGGCTGAACCAGTTTACATTCCCACCAACAGTGTAGGAGGGTGCCCGTTTCTCCACATCCTCGCAAGCATCTAGAGTCCTCTGATTTGCTCATTTTAGTCTTCTGACCGGCGTGAGGTGATATCTCAGTGTGGTCTTGATTTGTATTTCCCTAAGGAGGAGGGATGCTGAGCATCGTTTCATGTGTCTGTTGGCCATCTGGGTGTCCTCTTTGGAGAAGTGTCTCAAAAAGAAAAGAAAAAGCACTCAAATAGACAAAATCATGAATGAAAATGGACTTATTACAACCAACACCTCAGAAATACAAGCAATTAACAGGGAATACAATGAAAAATTACATGCCAACAAATTGGACAACTTAGAAGAAATGGACAAATTCCTAAACACACACTCACATCCAAAATTCACACGGGAAGAGTTAGAAAGTCTGAACAGACCCATAACTAGTGAAGAAATCGAATCAGTTATCAAAAATCTTCCAACAAATAAGAGCCCTGGGCCAGATGGCTTCCCTGGGGAATTATACCAGACATTTAAAACAGAGTTAATACCCATTCTTCTCAAGCTATTCCAAAACAATAGAAATCCATGGATCTTCACTTTAGAGTTGCACTGTCAGTGTGATGGGGGCTCTCCCTGTGTGCCCATTCCTCTCTATCTTCCTGTTTCTGATCAGGGATATGCTTTCTCAAGAGAGGCAGCATTGATCCAGATCATCATGTCATGTGAGGCATAGACATAGGCTTCAGGTCAGCTAACAGAATGACTATCCTGAAGGAAGGATCCATACTGGGTCTAGTGAATCATAGTTTGGTGAGGAGGGAACACAGAAAGAAGCAGGACCATAAGGCAAAAAAGTGTGGTCCCCCATGCTAGCAGGAGCTGAAGGTAGATGGGCTCAGGAAACATGCCCTGGATAGCCAGTTAGACCAAACTTTTACTCATCTCCCCACTCTGGGCTCCTCTGTGAGGCTAGAGCTGCAATACAAATTTTATCCACATAGTCCTCAGTACCACATCATAAACATCAGAATGTAGTATTTATTGCCTTCCTACAGACTGAGTGTCAAGATGAAAAAGAAATAATAATTCTAAATCTCACACAAGGGTTTTGGAGATCAATGAAGTAATCTATATGAAATAGTTTGGGCTCCCAGGGAAACAACGTGTGGCATAAATTTAACCTTTTTCACTAGGTGGCCCCCATGCCAATAACTCACCCCAGTTAGTGAAAAACTCACTTGGCCATACAGACTGTGCAGGCTGCTCTTTGAATTCAGAATGGAATATTCTGGTCGGGTGTGGTCTTGGCCTCACCATGGTCCAGATACCTGTCTCAAGTCTTTTTCATCACAGGGCAAGACATAAATAAATGACAAGCACCCATGTTTGGGACTTGTGATACAATGGTCTGTCTGCATGATCTCTGGGATCACATCATCAAACTCAGAATGGCTTCCAACTCAACTTCAGATGCCAAGGTTCTGTTTCTCTTGTAAATCTAAATAACTGACATGAGTTAGTTGAAGCAACATGAAAATGCCCAGTTGCCATCACTGAAAGTCCTCTACACTATGCACGTGCCTTGAAACTCTGTAGTTCTATAGAAATTATAGCCACTGTACCATGGGTCCATTTATGGAAGAGGCATTACCATTTATTGAGCACCTCATTTTGGCCAGGAACTAAAACTTTCTAAAAGAGTTGTTAAGGCCCATGCTCTCCTACCATCTTCTTTGAACCCATTTCAGTCAGGCTTTCACCCTCCTCATGCCAGAGAAACTGCTCTGGTTGAGGTCTTCCATGACCACTGTGTTCCCACAGCCAATGGCTGCTTCTCTTCCTTCATGGGATTCAATCTGTCAGCAGCATTTAGTTTCATGTATCGCTCTACTTGGCTTCCAGAACACCACATCTTCAGTTCTGTCTCCACTCTGCATGACTCCTGGGATACCATTTGCCTTGATCAGAATCTGGCCATCTAGAGTCTGTGGACCAAATCCAACTTGCCATTTTTTTTTTTTTTTTGTAAATAAAATTTTATTGGTGTACAACCATGCCCATTCATTTACATATCATTTATGGCTGCTTTCATGGTACAGTGGCATAGTTATGTGGTGACAACAGAGACCAGAAAAGCCGAAAATATTTATTATGTGGCCTTTTATGGAAAAAGCTTCCTGACTCCTGGCATAGACTACTTGGGGACCTTGGTTTTCCTTTTACCTCACCTGTCACTCCTAGTCTTCTTTGATTTTTGTCCTCATCTCCTTGACCTTTAAGACTTGAAGTCCTTGAACTCTTCTCTTCTCTGTCTATATTTAGTCCCTGACTGAGAAGAGCCAAGCCCGCAGGCACATATACCCAACTGTTGACTCTGCATCTCCACTTGTGTGTCCAGTAGACTTTTCAAACATCAACATGCCCAACACTAGCCTGATTTCTTCTCTGCAAACCTCCCCTCCTGCAATTTCCCTCTGTTCAGTTAGTTGCAACTCCGTGCCTCCAGGTGTTCATCCCAAAGACCTGAAACAATCACCACCACTTATCTGCACTATTTCAATAGCCTCCGACTGGTCTCTCTGCTCTTGCCCCTTTCAGGTTCTTCTCCTTGCAACAGACAAGGTGATCCTTTCTAAACAGAAGTCAAGCAGAGCCTTCCGTTGGCTTCCTAGCTCTCTCAGGGTAAAATACAGATCTTCTTTCCTGCCCCTCCCTCCCACTCGAACACCTGTCTGACTTGATCTTCTTTGCCCCACCTTGCTCACTCCGCTCTAGTGATGACGCTCTCCTTGTTATATGAAGGCAACAAACAGCCTCCTGCCCTAGAATCTCTGTCCCGCTGCTCTTTCTGTAGGAACCTTCTTCCCCCAGATTTATGCCTGACTCACTGCCTCATGTCTCTGTCTCTTGCACCAATCCTGATTCCCCTAAATAAAAGAGCAGCCTCTTTCCCTCTCCTTCCTGCCCCCCACCCAGTATCACCACCTGATCTGCCCTGCCTTTATTTGTTTCCATGTTTATTGTTCATTATTCCCCTCCTGTTGTGAGCTTCACAAAGGTAGACCTTTGCTTTGTTCATTGTGTATCCCTATTGCCTAGAATAGGGCTTGGCACGTGACAGGTGCTCAATAATTATTTAAATGTTTTTTACTTCTTACAACTCTGTGAACCCTATTTTACAGCTCAGAGCATTGAGCCTTAGATAGATTAAGCACCTTGCACAAGGTCAGCAAGGGTAGGGGTAAGGCAGAGCTGGAATTTGTACCTGGAGCTATCTGGCCGCAGTAAGTGTTCATGGGCAAGTATGTGTTGGTCTACCAAGTGGCTGTGAGGATTGTGTTGTGGAAAGATAGCCATTCCCAGGGGCATAAAAGATTCCAAGATCCATTGATAACTCATTGTGAGTCTTTATCTTGCTTATCATATTTATGTGATTCTGATCACCCTAAGGGTTTGGGGTGTGTATGGGTAAGTCCTTTAAATTGGCCCTAAAATAAAATTTCTGTTGGCTTATACCATCAGGAAGCTTTTCCCCTCCTCATTAACCTACACCATCAGTATGCTGGTTTGGAATTTAGCAGTCTTTTGTGGATGACCAAATGCCTGGAATTTTAAGGGGTTCCCCCCCATTTGCCCTTTTGCCCCTCTCTAACATAGTTAATGAGCTCTAAACATATGCTTAAGCAGAACAGAGTAGTTTCCAGTTAACGAAAGTTGTGCTAGACTTAGATTTGAATTGCTTCTCAGCCTTTTGGCTAAGATCAAGTGTAGACTTAGATTTGAATGCCTTTCTTATTTTTTTTTTGTAGAACACAAATAATAATTTATTTCTAAGCTTGAAGCCAACCTTCCTTCCTCCCTCCTCCCTCCTCCTTATCTCCCACCCTCCCTCCCTCCCTTCCAGTCTTCTAAACTCTAGTTTCCAGAGCTGTGGGAGACCTCATTGGGCAGTGCTTTCTTCCACTTCCTATGTGATAGTGTTAGAGTGTCTTTCTTCACCATGGCCTGAGAAGAGGTCTCTGGGCTCCTGGAGGGTAGGACAGGTGCCACATGGGTGAGGGAGCCAGGTGCCCAGGCTGAGGGGCCTCAGGAGAGGCTTGGTTCCAATCCCATTGCTGATTTCTTCATCCTCTGCAGAAGGTTCAGCCATGCTTCTTTCATTCCTTACCTCAGTCAGGACACGGCTTCCCTTCCTTTACGGTCACTTAAGTCATGTCCCCCTTGTGCTTCTGGTTTATTGCCAGCATCTTCTGCACCTCAAACCCTCCCCGCTCGGGGGGAGGGTGGTGGTGGCTTGTAGCATGTAGAACCCCCATGACAGTGGCCTGGGAAGGCACATTAACATCAGCCTGGTGGCCACATACCAACAGCCATCGTTGTCAAACTTTGCTCTGGGAATTTGCCTTTAATCCCCCCTGGCCTGGCCAGCTCCACCTTCTCCTGGCCAGTAAGGTTTGGTTTAGTTTTTAATCTGTTTGCAAGGTGTTTTGACTTCTTGAGAGACTTAGAGATCACAGGAGTCATGTGAGAAAGGAGGATGTTAGCAAGAGATTACATCCCCACCCAGAGTCCGATGCAAAGCTCCCTGTCTGTTCTCATCTTCTTGCTCTTCTTCTTAATTTCAGACACAGAGTGGATGATTCAGGAAGTAGTTTCTTATTATCCCATCCTTAGAGTTTTTTAGGCTCTACCCTGTGACTGATGTCAGGAGGCAACATGGCAGAGTACTCAACAGCCTGTGAGGGCCCAGATTCAAGTCCTGGCCTGGCCACACACCTGTGGGACTCTGGGAGAGATGCCCTTCAAACACCAGTGTTCTAAGACGGAGGTGAGGAGTCCCAGCCCTCACTCCGGAGGGTAGTGGAGGGTTAAATGAGAAGTGCACACCCATCACTTTTGCCAGGGCACTGCCATTGCTGCTGGTGTGGTTACTATTGTTAGTGGAATAGCTAAACTTCTCTCCAGGAGATTGGCAGGTAGAGAGAAAGCCTGTAAGCTTTAGCAGCCTGCAGTGAGAACAGGCTTGAACATTTGAACAGAATCAAAGCTGCTGCTTTGTTGAGGAAGCGTCTAGGCTCAGGTTGTACCATACTCATTTATGTATTATTACAAGGTATTTAATGCATCATCATTGTTCATAGTCACACGGCTTCCTTTCCTTCTTCACACCTGGAAACCAGAACTTACAATTGTCTTTTGATCAACGACTCAGTCTAGAAGTCCCGTCCCTCCCTGAGCTTTCAGTTTTGAGCTGTCCAGAGTGACAAAGAATCATGGTCTCTGGGAGACGTTATCAGACACGCAGTATATGCTACTCAACTTGGCTAAGCACGCAACACACATGATCTCATTTGGTCTTCACCACAAACCCATGAGGTGTTGTTGTGACTGTCACCATGTAAAAATGGGGAGCACGAGACTCAGAGGGGTTAAGTAATTTGCCCGAGTCCACACAGCTTGTGGTGGGCCTGCATCAAGCCCCAGATGAATCCAACACCAAAGCCCAGGCCCTTGCTCACTCCATTCCACTGCTTCCTGCTCATTCTACTGAATGAAGATCATCTTTGTAGTCTCAGTTTTCATACAAACCACCTCCCAACAAAGTCCTCTCATATCTTACATTCTTCACACTTTCTGAAGAAATGCTTTCTCACTTTGTTCTGTCAGGGTCATGGTACCTTCTTGGGGGAAAGAGAGTCACAGTGTGGCTCCCAAAAATGCCCCTTCAGTGCACGTCTGCCTCCAGCACACACCTGTGGGTCCCCATCCATAATCACTTTATGAAAATATGTGTGTGTAGTGCGGAGTAGGGCTGCTGCATCTAGAAGAGGAGCTAGCAGGTGCTGGTACCCAGCTGCCTCAATATTTTGCAAGAAGGTATCTCAGAATAATATAAAGCCAATGACTACATTTTACAAATGAGAAAAGGGTGCTCATGTTAGGATGAGGTAGAAGGGGATGCACCTGCCAAGAGGGAGAAAGGAGGAAAAATCACCTGCAGGAGCAGATGATGTGGAAGCAAGACCCAAACCCAGGACAGGCTGATGCTGCCAGGCAGCCCAGGAGGTCTCGGAAGCCTCATGGGGCCTCAGTGCCTATTCATGTCAGGCCAAGTTTTGCAAAGTGAGGTGGGCTTGGGGCCTGGCTGGGAAAAGTTCACTGCTCTGGGGCGAGTGTCCTAGGAGAGGGGGCTCAACCTCAGGTCTGGGGCAGGAGATACAGAGAGAAGTTCAGGTGAGCTAACCTATCCTGTCCCCACTCTGCCCAGGGCCTTAATGTAAGGTCTCTATTTTTGGAACTCCTGGGGTGCCTGTTAAACTCAGATTCCTGGGCCTCTTCCCTTGAGATTGAGATTCAGTACTTTGGAGATGAAGACATTTGCATTTTTTAAAGGTTCATTTATTTATTTTGCAAGAGAGAGAAAGAGAGAGAGAGGAGAGAGAGAATCCCAAGCAGGCTCTGTGCTGTCAGTGCAGCATCCAATGCAGGGCTCCATCCCACAAATTGTGAGATCATGACCTGAGCCCAAATCAAGAGTCAGATGCTTAACCATCTGAGCTACCCAGGCATCTTGACATATGGCTTTTAATAAGAGCCCCTGGAGGCTCTGAAACAGAGATCCATAAGACATGTTTGGAGAAACGCTGACTTAGATGGATGGTTGTAGCTTAGAAAAACTTGAAACCTGCCCTGGCTCCCAGGGCCTCCTAGAGTCAGTTGGCCATCAGCTACTACTGGTTGTTGCTGGGCCCTCTTGCTTCCACTGTTCGGAGAGAAGACAAGTTCATCCCTGGACCTGGCCACTTGCCTGGATGGACAGAGCAATTTAGAAGACACCAGAGTGTGGGGAAGGGGCTGACCTTGAGGACCGTATCTGCCTGAGAAACAGCCCCTCCATCTGGTCCTGGGAGCTGCAGCAGGAAGTCCTGACTTAGAGGTCCAAGATGGGGGCTCTAGCTCTGAGTCTTCCACTTACCTCCCCAAGCTTTAATGTCCTTATCTATAAAATGGGTCAACATGTATTTTTAGTTTAGAGGGTCATTGAGCACATTCCATAAAGAAATGCATGTGGACATATTAAGCACTGCAAGTGACAAGTTTGACAAGGGGAAAATCATGGTTCCCAATGATGACAGATGATTCAGAGCCCTCCCTGAGTGCCAGGCACAGCGCCTGGAGCTTTACAAGTACACACTCTACATTAACTAGGGTCTCAAGCCTTCTGTAACTGGTTGCTAGTTGAATGACAAGTTAACACACCCTGTGTAGGGAGATTAGCATGTGATCTGTGTGAGGAGGAAGGAAGAGTCATAGGTCAGAGGTTCTCCACCTTGGCTCTACAATGGAATCTTCTACGGGAGTTTAAAAAAAACACCACAGCCTGTGTCCCAGCCCTGGAGATTCTGATTTAATGGATCTGGATGTGTCTTGTGCTTTGAGATGTTTTTAGAGCCACCTGGTGATTCTAATGTGCAGCTGAGACTGGGAACTTCTTTCTGTCTCCCACACCACCTGACACTGTCCTGGACCCTGAACAGAGACAGCCTCTGCCTGCTAAATCCCTCCTCCCAGCCTGTGAAGTCTGTCCATCATTCTAGTGCAGCCTAGCAGTAAAAGGTGCGCACTGGGAAACATGCCCTTCCAGAATCCCAACCTACAACCTCATTTAGGGTTGCCAGATTTTAGAAATAAAAATACAGGGCAGTTGGTTAAATTTGAATTCCAGATAAACAAAGAGTAATTTTTTTAGTATAAGTATGTCCCATGCAACATGTGGTGCATATTTATACTGCAAATTCATTAATTATTAATCTGGAATTCAAAGGTAACTGGGTGTGCTATATTTTATCTGGTAACCCAGATTCTGATTCCTAGCAATTGGGCCTTCCAGTGAGAGTATCTGAGGTGAGGGTGTCTGGGCCTGGTTTGGGGCATCCGGTTTTATCAGATGAGGCCATTAAGAAGGATTGGTTTTCAGGTTCCTTTATTAAAACTGCCCCAGATGGACAGACACAACACCCCCCTTGTTTTCTTGGCTGTAGAGTTGGCTTTCCATGAATATGTTTCACGTGAATGAGCAAACTGGTTTCTCGTCTCCCTGGCACCCAGCCGTGTTCGCCCATGACACAGCCCATCTAGAAGCTGGCAACCCAGAATTTGAACAAGGAAAGATATTTCTTTTCCTGGAACAAAGTAACACGAACCAAACAGCTATATATAAAGTTTGGTAGAAATGTCGTAGATAGCACATTCTAAGAAATGTGATCTTGACTTACATAAGCAGCTGGCACTCACACTATCAGACTAGAAGTAATACTATCTAATAAAAATAATTGCTGAGTAAAGTCAGGGTGATGAGGATCTAAGCTTCAAGGGCATAAATTAGTGTAAGTTGCCTGCTTATTTATTAATTTATTTAAAAATAAGTATTTCTTGAGGCGCCTGGATGGCTCAGTTGTTTGAGCTCCCAACTCTTGATTTTGGCTCAAGTCATAATCTCACAGTTAGCGGGTTTGAGCCCCGTGTCAGACACTGATAGCATAGAACCTGCTTGGAATTCCATCTCTCCAATCTCTCTGCCCCTCTCCCTCTTGCACTCACTCTCTCAAAAAATAAATAAGTAAATAAATAGATAAATAAATAAACGTTTAAAAACCCTAAAAACAAAATAAATATTAAAAAAAAAAAAGTTCTTGCTCACCTAGTATGTGCCAGGCATTGGCTGTGCAAAGATGCACCACTGCACTCAAGTTGCTCCCATTCTGTTGTGGAAGATGAGGAAGGAAGGCAATTACAATGCAACATGGGGAATGCTTTGATGGGGGTAAGTACAAGCTGCTGTGAGGAAACTTACCCAGAGGTGGAGCGGGGGCAGGAGAGGGTCTCCAGAGGAAGACCTGAATCACAGATATGAATTAGCAGGATAGGGAAGGTAGAGGGAACGGAGAGTACTCCAGGCAGAAGAAACAGCACATGCCAGAGCTAGGAGAGGGGAGAGAATATGGCACCATCAGGGAACTGCAAGCTGAGGGGTACAGACAGTGGGTAACAGACTGTGGAGCTGAGCAAGGGCCAAAGAAAGCATTAGTAAGTGTGGAGTTTGGAGCAAAAGAAAGGCATGGAAGGGTATTTAAGCAGAAAAAGCAGATAAGCAACATTGTCCTAACTATAGTCTGGACGTTGGATTGGAAGGGATAAGCCTGGAGTTGGGGAGACCAAGTTGAAGGCTGGTGGAGGGATCCATGTGCGAGATGATGGCAGACCTGCTTAAGGGGGAGGGAAAGGGGGTGGAGAGAGGTGGCTATGCTACGGAAACTTTACAGAGGTAGGGCCTACAGGACTGAGGGGTAAGGGAGGGACAGGGTCTAGCACGGCTCCTGGCAGGAAAGATGCATCTAGCAACACAGTTGCCTAGAATAGGAGCTACATCTCCAGACCCAAGCTGGCACCTGAGCTCCAGGCTTGAAGACCCAACTGACTTCTTAACCATCCTTTTGGATGACTAATAGGCTTTTCCTGGATGTGGCTTTAAGAGAGGGAATTTTTTCTTCTGCCTTCTTAGGTGTTGTACCTGGGGCCCTGCAAATTTAACTGACAAGACAGATTAAGAAAAGGCATTCACATTTTATTTGTTGTTAATATATTAATTTATACATGTGCACAAGGGTCTCACAGAAAGGGAAGGCAGTTAAGCCTGAGAGCTTATATACCATTTTAACAAAGACTGAAAAATTTGTGGGGAAGTGTAAGACAAAGGAAGAGGGTTGGGACTTCTGGGGGTGGTAAATCGTGGAAAGGTGAGCATGTGGCATAAACTCATGGAAGATAAGTGTTCCTCTAGAAAAGGTTGTTTATGCATATTCAAGTTGGTACCATCTCCAGGGATGAGGATTCTCTTCCTCCTAGTATAGGAGAGGAGGGTGGATCCATCTTTCCAAAGGGAAATTTATGGCCTACTTTTACATGGAATGGGAGATGGTAAAGAGCTTTTCTTGCCTCTGCTGTTTCTCAATTGCCTTCAGCTCAAAATAATCCTTATGCCAAAGTGGCATATTTGGGGGTGGCATTTTCTGATCCCCTTCATGGCCAATACAGAAGGCTTGATCTTATCTTCTGCCCTCCCCTATGGGTCCACCCATGGCTCTTTCTTTGCTCCTTTCCTGCTCTTTAATCCCAGCTCTACTTGACCTTGCATGGATCATGTAACTCCCCTGGATCTTAGTTTCAGTAAAACAGAGGTTCCAGTGAATCTTCTGTAGCTCACTGTCGAGATCCCTTCTTTTCTCAAATGTGAAGGGTGGGCCTTTAAAAAAGCAGAGCCCTGCAATTACAAGGGTGAGCTTTTAAGTCCAACCAGTGGGCTTTTATCCTGGCTCTCCCATTGGTAGCTCTTTAATCTAGGGCAAGTCATGTCAACTCTCCAACCCTCAGTTCCCCATGTATAGAATGGGATCAACAGTACTCTCTACCTCATGCAATTTTTGTAAGGAGATAATTGATTTAGCTTAGTGCCTGGCACATAGTAAGCTCTCAAGACATACCAGCTATTAAAATATGATCATAATATATTAATAGTAGCCATTATTATTAGCTATGCACTAGGCAATGTGGTGAGCAGAGAAGTCAGCATAACAGTAACTTACACTTATTAAGCACCTACAATATGCCATGAATATTTCTATGTTGCACAGAGTTCATTCTGTATATGTTCTTACGATGGGCTCTATAACTGATATCCATTTTATGTCAAGGGAGATGAAACACAGAGAAATTAAGTCACTTGCCCAAGGTCACACCACTAAGAAGTGGCAGAGCCCAGCCTTGGAACCCAGGAAGTCTGGCTTTGAGGACCACACTTGTCACTAAGTAGTACATGGGCCAATCATAATACACTCAGCATCTTTTTCTGCTTATTCTTTTGCAACACTCCAAGTATTTCCACATCTAAGGAAAAAAATTGACATTCATTTAGTTTAGATTGTATTCTCCATCAAGAACTTCAAATAACCTGGATCTACGTTACTCAAACTGTGTTCCATGGTCCACTACCTCTGTAGCAGTAACATGTTATGCCCTTAGAGGATTTCATGGCTAAGTGAGTTTGGAAAATGCTAAGCTCAATAAAGTCAACTTGCTTAGTAAACTGCAGGACATCTCAGGGACTTTAAAATACTAAGGTATCCTGTGAATTTCTGGGTGGGAAATATAAGAACAGTGTTTCCCAGACACATTTCACCATGGAACCCTTCCTTTCCTTTTCACAGAACATCTCACAGGACTTGTGTTCATGGAACACACTTAGGGAACTACTGCTAATGGTGCAATAGATTAATAGAGGCCTAGGAAGACTGAAGAGGAACAGGGCAAGTAAAGCCTGTAGTTTGGCAGGAAAAGCCAAAAGTTTGAGTGTGTCGTTCATAGAAAAGGGCAAACTGAATGTGGATTTTGTCATGGGGCAAATTTAAATAACTATCCAGGTTCAGAGAATTTGATAACCCTGGGCTCACATTTTTACATGACAATAACGGGTTACCCTGCTTCTATTAGGAAAACGGTCTCCAATTTGCTACAGTCCTCCTGGCTCCCTGTTATATTATGGTTGGCCCACTTCCATAATATATGTTACCCAGAAGTGTTTGGGTGTAAGACCCCGGATCCAACTGCATCATATAAGCATCACAGAATCTGGAATAAGGGTTTATACTCAGGTATATATTCTTTTAAACAGTTTTTTTTTTAAATTATCTTTGTAAAAGCTACTCATGCTGATTGTAGAAAACTTGGGAATATAGAAAAATATGAAAAATAGAACTATGGAGTGCATAATCACTAAAACTCAGATAGTAACCAGAACTGTTCATCTCCTGGTATATTCCTTCTCATATTTTTCTTTGCATCTACATATCTAAGTTTTTGTCATATTTTGAATCACATCCTACATGAGGTTTTGTATCTTCCCTTAGAGGACATTCTATTAGTTACTAAGTATGGTTTATTCTGCTCTGTTGTAATAGCTGAGTTTCTAAGAAAACTCACTTTCTTAAAAATCAGTTACAATGAAACCAGAGAGGTCAAGGTCTAGAAAGTTTTAGACTCACAATAAAAAAGGTATTTTTCCTGCCTGAATATCTGTCTTTGAGGTGCTTTCCATAGTGATAAGGGCATAGCTGTAAAAGTTAAACACCTGAACAAATCCAACATTACATGGTTCAAAAAGGATTATAATAAAAAAAAGCCAAAGTGCATGTGAAGGACTTGAATGTGATTTCATTAAATGTGAGATGGAGAATGCAACTTTTCTAAATTTGCATTTCATAATGCTACATAATACATAAATGTAGAGATTTATGTGGCTGATATAATAAAAGTATAAATAGATATTTGAATATTTCATGTATATTCCTAAAAGTTCATATCTTCAAAACCCTCTTACCTTGCAAAAACTGGAGACACTGTTAGATTCAGGGCATAAATAGTCACCATTTGGCACTTTATTGAGGATCCCAGCATCCTATAAGTGAGAAGGCTTCAGTGGTTATCCAGGCAGCTATCTTCTTGAAGTATGACTCCCCTCCAGAAATCACAACCAGTGATGGTCCATTCTTGGCATGAAGGTCTCTTGTGATGGGAAACCTAGTAGCCCAGAGCTTATCACTAAATGCTTCTTCCCCACACTGATGCAAATCATCTTCTGCCAACTTCCACCCAATCACCCAGTTTCGCTCTTCAAGTTGAAATTCAGTTCCTTTCCATATGGCAGCCTTTTAAGTGTTTCAAGAAAGCTATTATTTTGCCAAGCAGTTTTTTCTAAGTGAAGCATCTTTAACTTGTTTGTGTTTCTAATATATCATAATTTCTAGATGTTTCTAGAAATTCATAATGATTTCAGGATTGCACAATGTTAAAGGAGTTGAATGAAGATCGCTTTGGCTCAGAGCAAGAACAGGCAGGGGGAGGGAATCTGGGCCACACTAGGTATTTTCCATGTTATCTCAATCAATCCCTATAGTTCCCAGTAAGACAGCACTGGGCAAGACCTACCCTTCTGCAAGTGACCAAAAACCAACTCAAACTGGCTTAAGCACATTAATAAGTAACTGAAAATCCCAAAAGTTGATCTTGGCCTTCATTATAATTTGATCCAGAAACTCAAATAATGCTTTTTTTTCATCTCCCAGGAATGCAGGCTGCTAAATGGCTTTTATTCTTAGTCAAAACTTTGATCATTCCCTGTAACCCCAGGTTCACATCCTCCCAAATTCAAGTTTAGCTGGAAAGACTCTCTGGAGTTCCAATAAGAGTCTCATTGCATCTCATTGGCTTTGACTGCATCACATGCCTCCCTTTGAATCAAAGGTTTGCCCAATGGGTTGAACCATGGTTGACGTGGGTGATCTTGCTACCCAGGCCTGAGGCCAACGTCCACTTCTGAAGCTAAGAGTGGAGCCACTCCCCAAAATGTGTGGACTATGAATGGGGGAGGGGTGGTTCCCCAGAAGGAATGGTGGCTGCTGTTACCCAAAGGAGTGGGAATGGAACACTGAAGCAGCCATGTCCACTCAGTATTATTTTAATCTCCCCTTTAGAGACAAGGGACCCAGAGATCAGAGACAGGAAGCTGTTTGTCCAAGGTCACATACATAGAATGTGCAGAATGGGAAATTACGTGTGCTTGGCTACAAAGCCAACAAAGGTAGTTCTGCTGACCCAAACTGAACCATAGTGAATCTATTTCCTCTTTTTCTGATTCAGTAACTTCAGGTGACAAAGTAACTAATTTTAATCCCTGGTTGATAAACTGTTCTGAATCATTTAAGCTAAGCTACACATTTCCTCCAGAATTCCTGGCAAAGGTGTTAGAATTTCTCCATGATTGGTCAGTGAGCTCATCAGCATTTTCCCAGAACCTGGGGTCCATGGCTGCTAGGACCTTAGAAGTCAGTCACCCACTTCATCTTGATTTTCATTTCCTGGTAGCAAGTCTATGACTGTTATGGGCCCTTGTTTGTTATGGACAGCCTACTGATGTGTCTAGGGATACCAGAGTGGAACCCTGTGATGATCCTGCTCCTAGGATGAGATGTATTTGGTTAGTGCAGTGTTTTAACACATAAATATGAATGCCTTGGTCACAATGAGCACTAGTCCCTATTACCAAAAAAGTGTAGTATACATTAAACTATTCTAAAGATGTTTGAAATGCTACCCAAATAGACCTTAGGAAGTTAAACTCTGTTCCTTACCAAGAGTAAAATAAATCTGTACGGAATCATGCATGAAATATATTCATACATGGAACACCAGCTAGCGATTAAAAACAATAAAATGAGTGACCAAATATCAGTATTGGAAAATATAAAAAATATAATGTTGAGGAGCAACAACAGAACCACAGAAGGTTACATGCAAAAGCATATTGTATGTGGTGTAGGGTTACGTAAGGAATAAAAATATAAACACATGCATAGACATTTCAAGATGGTAGACCATTGGGGCAAGAGGAAGGGGATCCACATGGTCAAAGGGAAATGAGACATCATCAGTTTTATTGGGGCTACTTATTAGGCTGAGTGGTAGACACAGGGATGTTTGTCACCTTATTCTCTATACTTTGTTTTTTAAATAAAATATTTGAGGAGCTTCTAGGTGGCTCAGTTGGTTGAGCATCCAACTTTAGCTGAGGTCATGATCTCATGGTTCATGGATTTAAGCCTCACATTGGGCTTTCTCTGATCCTCTGTCCCTCCCTTTCACTGCCCCTCCCCTGCTTGTGCACTTTTTCTCAAAAATAAATAAGACATTAAAAATAAAATAAAATAAAATATTTGGTAGTATTTGATAATGGGACATGTTCCACCTGAGTCATAGTTAAGTTTCTACTTCTCAAGATGCTGTATTGGTCAGGATTCAATAGCAGAGACATAATCTACTCTGGGTCCCTAGCTAGTTTAGGATGAAGAGGATTTAACAGTGTTTACAGAATTACGCAGGAAGATGAAGGCACCCCACTGAGCTTTTATGAATAGCTTTGAGAGCCATGCTGCAAAACTAGGGGACGCCAAAAACACCAGTGTCTTTTAAGATCGTAAGACTAGACTCTACAGCAATGACTTTCCGGGAGGGACAGCAGGGGCAGCAGATGTGTGGCTGCCCCTCCATCACTGCTTCCTTCTTGGTGGCAGAAGCTCATGTGCACCTGGGAAGTGTAATTCTGAACTTTTCAGCCTTTGCAGTGGGGGAAGACACGTGAGGGGAAAGGAGGACATGTTGATCTACCACATTTCTTACACAAACTGTATTGCTCCATCACATAATCTCTTTCTTCCCTGATACCACCTGGTCCCATCTTCATCTCCTACCTTCGCCCCCATTCTGAACTTCTACCTCACACTCCACAATCGATTGGCAATAGTCAGTCAGAGGACTCTGTGAAAAATAAAATAAGTAACAGTGAGCACTGTTACTGGATGGTGGGTTTATGCATATAAGACCAGACACAGGATTACAAAGAATGCACTTGACCTGGAAAAATACCTGGGGTCACAGAAGACCCTAGTCATCTAGGTGGTCCGAAGTGGAAGCTTTAGTGCCTGGTGGTGAAAGAGTCCAGCTCACGCCAGTTTTGATGGCTTTACCATTTACTTAAGGGTAACCTTAGGCAAGTCTCTTAATCGATCTGTCCTTATGTTATCTACAAAATGGGGATGATGCTGATGATGACAATAATAATAAAACCTCACTCACCAACTGTTGGGATGATTAGATGATATGAGATAATGATAAATGACAAACACAAGTGATGTTTACGAAGCACTGAGCAGAGCATATACTTTAATTCATTTAACATCACAGGGGTGTTAGAGATGGGATCTTTTGTTGTTCACATCTCCCAGCTGTGGAAACTGAGGTTTGGACCCAGTGGTCGGGCATCAGACTGTGCTCATGATCACTCCATAATGCTCCTCTCAGGAAACATGAAGGGCTCAGGACAGGCTGACTACCTAGTAAGACTGAATCTTTAGTGCTGATTACCTGGAAAAGCAGGTAGAGAGAAGTGAGCGTGGGAATCACAACACTAAATTCTGTCAAATGGAAAAAATGTGCTGCCTGTGGGCCCAGGGTTGGGGCAGAGCTAGGTTGAGTACCCCTGAGGGCAGGTGTGCTATCCATCCATCACTGTATGTCCCCACCTCCAAGGTGGGGAGTGTAGGCAAGGGTAAGGAAAGAGGCTTAGCAGAAGTGGCTGTGATTTTTATAGACCTTTAAGAGAAAGCCTCCATGTTTCAAGAGGCAGCAACCCATGCTTGGAAGTCTGTAGGTAGGAGCTCTCACAATTAGTGGGTGCCCAAAGTAGGTAGGTGGGGGCTCTCACAATTAGTGGATACAGGATAGGGAAACGGTCAGGAGCAGAGGAAGGAACTTGTAAGGGATGGCCAGTATCCTTTGCTTCTCCTGCAGAAATCCACTGCTGTGGCTGTCCCATGAGAGCTTCTTACCACTACTTCATCCCATGAGTGGGAGCATACAAGTGACAGGCTTAGGTGTGCCTGGGGACCTGGCTCCTGGGAGCAGGAAGTACCAAAGGTGTTTAATCTAACCAGATATTTCTGCCTGGGGAAGGTTCTGTGCCTGTGGCTTCCTCTCTGTGGTTGACAAAGGGAACATGGCAAGAGTTAGAAAAGTGTTAAGGACCTGCTAGAACCCTACTGAGACTTTCCTCTTCTACAAACTATATATAATGCTAAAATGTCACTGTGGATTAAGGAGGTCTTTCAAACAAATGTGTATTTTATGAAACTCATCAATGACCACATAGCTTTGAGAAATAGCAGATAATAGATATACAAAAAGTGCTCAGCCTTTGGGTAAGGAATGCTTGGTGGATATGTGGATTAGAGGACAGGGACTTGGTCTTTGTCTCCAGGGCATGGGAAATAGAAGGATCTGAGCCTACAGTCCCCACGACTTCATACTCGCCAGGCAGGACTGGCTATACAATTGGCAAGGCCCAGTGTAAAAGGAAAATGGGAGCCCTTCTTTAAAAATTTATTAAGACTTTCAACATAGCAACAATAGAACATTAAACCAAGAGTGGAGACCTCTCAAGTGTGGGGTCCTTTGAGACTGCACAGATCATACACACATGAAACTGGTCCCACCACTAGGGATTCTCCCCAAATGACAGTGTGGTTTGGATGTTGGACAATGGTCCCGTCACTGAGGTGCCCCTTTTCATTCTAAGAAGTTAGCTGAGTAGGATGACAAGTGATTTTACACACAACATATGAAGCTCATAGAACTTCCCATTGTTCCTCTTTCCTTCCTTCTACCTATGAGCATTGAGCATTGACCCCATGTGTGGGGCACTGGGAAAGACTTCATTCCAGACTTCAGGGCACTCATGGTCTAGAAGACCACAAAGGGTTCCTTTCAATTCTTTGTGGACCTTGCGACCCAGGGTTCTGATTGTGTTTTAGAAAGTCACATGTATATACACAATGGATTATTACTCAGCCATAAAAAAGAATGAAAGCTTGCCATTTTCCATGATGTGGATGGAACTAGAAAGTATTATGCTAAATGGTCCTCTGTTAAGTTTCTTCTGTTCCACATATAAGTGAAAACATATGGTATCTGTCTTTCTCTGCCTGACTTATTTCATTTAGCATAATGCCCTCGAGTTCCATCCATGTTGCTACAAATGGCCAGATTTCATTCTTTCTCATTGCCATGTAGTATTCCATTATATAGATAAACCACATCTTCTTGACCCATTCGTCAGTTGATGGACATTTAGGCTCTTTCCATGATTTGGCTATTGTTGAGAGTGCTGCCATGAACATTGGGGTACATGTGCTCCTATGTATCAGCACTCCTGTGTCCCTTGGGTAAATTCCTAGCAGTGCTGTTGCTGGGTCATAGGGGAGTTCTATTGTTAGTTTCCTTAGGAACCTCCACACTGTTCTCCAGAGCAGTTGCACCAGTTTACATTTCCACCAACAGTGTAAGAGGGTGGAAAGAAAATCTTAAAATGAACTCTTGGCTTCTGACTTAGAGCAGATACACACACAGGGACAGAAAGAAAGCCAGTATGGAGGATAAGGTTATCCATATTATTAGTAATTCTACAAGTAGAAGATAAGATATTGGGAGAGCTACATATCACTAAATGCTTTTCTGACTTTCATATCACATCTCTCCTTCCTCCCCACCACAAGCCTCCTACACAAAAATTGTCGCATAGAACACAAAAGAATCACTAGTCTTTAGTGGAAACATGCAGAGTTCGAAAACTAGTAAGTGGAATGCAGTGAGTAGATTGTTTATTCCACCTTAGAAGCAATGAAAATATAATTTGGGAGAAGGAAATTGTGGCTTTATGATTGTCTTTAGTTCTATAATCAAGGGCAATCATCCTAATACAAATATGTTTTTTAAAAACAGAAATAAGTTCCCTGACTTTTATCACCAGACTAGTTAGTAACATATTTATTTACACTTTTAAGACTATAATAGGTGAACTCAGGTATTTAATTAAAAGGTATGGGGAGGGAGAAGGAGGATCCTTCTTAAGTTCAGTCAGATCTTTAAATTAAAAAAAAAAAACCTTTAATGGGTTAATTGCTTAATAGTCACCTTGTGTGTACAGCACCAGTCCTTGAAATGATTAACAGGAGGGAAAGATTGGTGGCAGCCCATAACACTCCCCTTATTTAGAAAGCATTTGAGGCAGACTCTGTAATGCAGTCTTTTTTTTTTTTTTTTTTTTTTTTTTATTTTTTATTTATTTATTTATTTTTTTTACAAATAGTTTATTGTCAAATTAGTTTCTACATAACACTCAGTGCTCATCCCCAAAGTGCCCTCCTTCATGCCCATCCCCCCCTCCCCCCCACATCCATCAGTCCTCAGTTTTTGTCAGCATTCAAGAGTCTCTCATGGTTTGCCTCTCTCCCTTTCCCCCACCATTTCCGCCCTTCTTCTCCCCCTTGGTCCTCCGTCAAGTTCCTCCTAATCCTCCTATACGTGCAAACATATGGTATTTGTCCTTCTCTGCCTGACTTATTTCGCTCAGCATAACACCCTCAAGGTCCATCCATGTTGCTACACATGGCCAGATCTCATTGTTTCTCATTGCCATGTAGTATTCCATGGTATAGATAAACCACATCTTCTTGATCCATTCATCTGTTGATGGACACTTAGGCTCTTTCCATGTTTTAGCTATTGTGGAGAGTGCTGCTATGAACATTGGGGTACATGTGCTCCTATGCCTCAGCATTTCTGTATCCCTTGGGTAAATTCCTAGCAGTGCTATTGCTGGGTCATAGGGGAGTTCTATTGTTAGTTTCCTGAGGAACCTCCACACTGTTTTCCAGAGGGGCTGTACCAGTTTACATTCCCACCAATAGTGCAGGAGGGTGCCCGTTTCTCCACATCCTCGCCAGCATCTAGAGTTCTCTGATTTGCTCATTTTAGCTGTAATGCAGTCTTAAAATAGTTGTTAATCTGATTCTGATTTGGGGAGCTATAAAATATGGAAGCCCCAGTCACATCACCTGAGCGGTAATTAGCATTAAGCTATACCAAGTCCACTTCTCATTTCACACTTTATAGACTGCTTAGTTCCACTTCAACAGTAATGGAGAGAAACTATTCAGGTATTTATATATGCCAAATCACACCGATACTCTAGGGGGGAAATAGTCCTTCGATAGAACTCAGCAAGTGAATTCTTGTCTGTTTTCAAGTTACCCAGAGTTGGTCTTAAAGGGAGTCTTTTTCTTTCCTTCCATGTTGTGGCTAGGACTCTGACATCTTGGATCACCATCTCCAAAGCCATGTGCTTTTTAAGGGGTTCAGGGGACAGGCATGGGAGCTACAAGAACTAAGTATCTCATTCTCAGAGCTACTGCCTCTCTGCTGTGGCAGTTGTCAGAGGGAGAGCAAGAGCGTGATATTCCTACTGACCTGTTAAGTGATGTGATAACACACTTTTCATAGAGGTAATTGCTCAGTGAATTTGGTCTTGAGGTACCTCCACCCGCAAGGCTGGGCAGCTAGGAAGGTGAATTACACAATGAGACCGGCCAATACCGCTTGACCCTTCTCTCTGCCTTATACCTTTTGACTTCTCTCAGAGGCCAGGTGTTCAGTGGCACATGCGCCCCCTTTGACCAAAGGATCTGAGCTGGCCTGAGAGACTTTATACGTGGGAATTGCTATTATTATTTCTTACAAGAATCCATCTCTATGCTTTGAACCAGCCAAACCAGACTTCTCTCTAGAACAATATTTGATTAGGAATGTTTCCATTCTCACGTCGGGCCATGCTCTAGGGTTGAAGAATGACCGAATTGATTTGGGTTCTAAAAACTTAATCAAGCATCTTCTTAAATGGGATTACTCACATTCCTGAGGCATGTGAAATGAAACTGGAATCTGCTCCAACATTTTTGCTGGAAGCAGGTGGAAGTATTTTAACCAGCCTTTAGGGGAAGATGCCAGATGTCCAGATGGGCCAAGAAGGAGCCCTCCTGAGAGAGTTGGCAGTCAGAGGGCATGAGTGGAGGTACAGACTGTACTTGGGATCCAGAGTGGGAAGACTATTGGCTTTGAAGGAACCACTGAGAGTCTGCTTGTCACGTGGCTTTGTGTCAAAATATCAGGCCATGAAAAGCCTCACTCGGCCCTAGGTAATTTCTGGATGCCTTGAGTGTAGAGCACATCAAGGATAAACCAGCTTCAAACTTTCTGCTCAATTAGTGACAGTCATTGTTTGGTTATCATTGTTTGGTTATCAACCTCTAGGTACTGGGGCAGAGTCTTGTTTGTTAAGCCAGGAGGAATGGACCTGCCTTGTCCACTGAGAGTCAATGGTCTATTGTTGATCTATTTTCTGGACAGCCTTCACTCTGATGCAGGATGTATTCATCTAGGTACTGCAAAAATGTCCTTCTGGAAACCAGGACTGGAGCTAACTCAAATGCCTCTCTGGCAAAGGAATGTGGTTGTTGTGTTTTTTTCTCCTCACCTCAGGGAAACTGGTAGGTAGCTCCTTGAGGCCAGGAGTCGTCTAGCTAGAAAGGGGCATCTCTGGTGGCCAGGAGGGTGGGAAGCAAATTCAGGAAGGGAGGGGGGCATGACATCAAATGTCCCTTCCTCAATGATGCTGTTCATGGTCACCCAATATAATGTTTCTTCCACCCCTGGCATTATCTACTACATCACTCTGATATATCATTCTGATGTATTTCCATATTTCATAGCTCTTAATATTGTCAAAATCATCTTGTTCATTTAAGTATTTCCCTAAGATCTCTTCCCCTAAACTCCAGTTGAATAAGGATCTCATCTGCTCATGTGCACCCTTCTGTCCCCACCAACTGGGCAGTGCCTGCTCAATGGCAGGCACTCCATAAACACTTTTTGAATGGATGTGTGAATGTACTGGGTGCAAATATTCTATAGAGACTCATAGTTTTTTTTTTTTTTTTTTTTTTTTTACAAATAGTTTATTGTCAAATTAGTTTCTACATAACACTCAGTGCTCATCCCCAAAGAGCCCTCCTCCATGCCCATCCCCCCCTCCCCCCCACATCCATCAGTCCTCAGTTTTTGTCAGCATTCAAGAGTCTCTCATGGTTTGCCTCTCTCCCTTTCCCCCACCATTTCCGCCCTTCTTCTCCCCCTTGGTCCTCCGTCAAGTTCCTCCTAATCCTCCTATACGTGCAAACATATGGTATTTGTCCTTCTCTGCCTGACTTATTTCGCTCAGCATAACACCCTCAAGGTCCATCCATGTTGCTACACATGGCCAGATTTCATTGTTTCTCATTGCCATGTAGTATTCCATGGTATAGATAAACCACATCTTCTTGATCCATTCATCTGTTGACTCATAGTTTTTAAAAAATGTAGACATTTGGGTTAGATATGTTACTAAAATAAATTATTTCATGCCTTCTATAGATAGAAGATACCAGAAAATTACAACTACTCTCAATGACCCAGGACATTATCCTGAATGTTGATTATTATACTGGATTATCATGTAATGCTATCGAGCACATGAATTTATTTATTTATTTATTTAGCCTCTACACAAATATTTTGGGTGTTGAATTTTTGGCTCTGCCTTTTATGACGTTTCTCTCTTAATTTTGGCTGGGCTATCAACTTTTTTTTCTCTATCATCAAAGACCTGTAATAACTATTCTCCTACTATTCATTTATAATTTTGATGAAACTGGACAGCTGAGTTTGAGACACATGGCTATAAAATGCAAGTAAATAATTCCTGCTTGAGAAGTAAGGGAATCTCTTGGCTATATACGTAAATGTTAAAACATCTTGGTGGTATTTCTTTAACTTAATTCAATGTATTTTTCCCATCCCTACTTCATGGAGAGCAGACTAGAGGTAATTTTGGTTGCAAGTAACAGAAACTGATGTTGGTTATTTCATGAGAAAAGGGGACATTTTGGAGCCTGATGGGAGAGCTCATAGAATTGAAAGGATTCTATGTCATCAAGGAGTTTCCAAACTATTATAAGAAACTAGATAACATTTGTTTGAAACAATGTGTTAGTCAGGGTTTTCCAGAGAAGCAGAATGAATAGAATATGTCTGTATTTGTATCATAATATCTCTATCAATCTATCTATACTAAGAGAGACAGATAAGCATAAGAGGAGACTTCTTATACGGATTGGCTCATGTAATTATGGAGGTGGAGAAGATCCAGGATCTGCCATCTACAAGCTGGAGAACCAGAAAAGCTGGTGGTGTGATTCAGTTCAAGTCTGAAGGACTGAGAGCCAGGAGAGGTGAGGTTCAGGGGAAGAAAGTGGATGTCCAAGCTCAGGCAGAGAAAGTGAATTCACTCTTCCTCCACCTTGTTGTTTTGTTCAAACCCCCAGGTGATTGGATGATGCCCACCCATGTTAGTGAAGATGATCTTCTTTACTCAGTCTGTGGTTTCAATGCTAATCTTTCCTGGGGACATCCTCAGAGAAATACTCAGAAATAATGTTTTACCAGTTATCTGGGCATTCCTTTTCCCAATCAAGTTGACACATAAAATTAACCATCACAGGAAATAATGGCAAAACCCCCCAAACATTATAATATTCTTTCTATTGAATCTCCAGATTAATTAGAGACTCCATAAGAGCTAGGGATTTTGAGGAAGAAGGGACCCCTGTACATTGAGGTCACATTAAGCTTTAAGGAAAAGGTATGATAGGATTTGGAATCCAAGGGAGGTTATAATTTATCTAAGTAGAGAAGAATGTGAGTAGTCAAGGCTCAGCTTCTAGCAAGAGCAAAAGAATGTCTATATGGGCCATTTTTAGGAGGAAGCAGGCAAACCAATCTACTGGAGTGGAAGTTTCCAGAAGGGGAGTAGTGGGAGGCAAATCTGGAAAGCTAGGTTAGGGCAAATTAGACGGGGCCTTGTATGCCAAACTAAGAACTTGGGGTGACATCCACAGCTGAGCAACTGACCTAGTAAAGCAGTGCAGAAACAAATCCATTATGCTTAACCAATCCCTGCAGTCTCTTCCATAGGTAGTATATTTATATACTGGCCTAGGAAGTGTGACTTGCTTCTTTTTAATCTCCCAAATAGAAAGTGACCACAGGCAGATGTGCTGTTATTTCTTTGCCAGAACTCCTTAATCTTGTTTTAAAACCTATTACCCAATTTGGAATGTGCCTAAATCCTAAATCCCAGACAAAGTGAGGTTGGCCTTGAAGAGCAGGAGTTTTTGTCCTTTAACACAAGCAGTCATTCCAGATAAGAATAACAATAATAATATCTGAACCCAACCCAAAATCCTGTCTCAAATTCCAAACTTTTAATCACCAGGGCTGGTCTCACCATGCCTGAGGGGTGTGAGATAAGTAGAACTATTCCCTGGAGGTAAAAAAGGGTCACCTCTCCCCAGGGCCTGGCTTGGCAAATTCTATCAATTGCTTTGCAAATACCAACTGAGCCTTCTCAAGAGAAAGATGTAGGTTTCTATTTTTCTTTACTGGATGGATGGATGGATGATGGATAAATGTATGGACAGACAGATGGACAAGTGGATGGATGGCTGATGGACAGATGGGAAGAAGAGCCCATTTCAGGTTCTAGGGCAGCTCATGTAATATCTCAGGAAATCATCCAGCTAGCTCAGAGCCTGGAGCTTGTTTCAGATCCTGTGTCTCCATCTCTCTCTGACCCTCCCCTGCTCATGCTGTCTCTCTCTCTCAGAAATAAATAAAAAACATTTTAAAAAGAAAAGGAAATCATAATACTCTCATTGAATAACAAACACCTTCCTCAGTACAAAAAATATTTTTAAAGAGGTTATAGCCCAAGGAAGTGGAGAAAATCAATAACTGGCCCTTCATTTCAACTACTTCTTAGCGGCCTATACTTTGGATTTGAATATTCATCCTGTGATATATTGGATATTAACTAAAAAATGTGCATGTATCATTCAAAGGCAAAGTGTCAAATGCTCCTGCATTATGCTGGTGATGGGGCCAAAGCAAAGAAACATGATAAAGGTGGTTTCTTTCTCCTCATATGTTCTGAAATTAAATAGGATACTTTATGAGAAAATGATGCCAGCTTAGCGAGTAACTATTCAATCAGTACTGGTAAAATTAAAAAGTGAGTGAATGAATGATAATCATAAACTAAGATTTCTGAAATGAATCATCTCATTTGATGTTTTCCAGTCTTTTGTCATTTGCATACCAGCATCATGATTTTTTCCTTATATGCAAATTGCATTGCTATTATCCATTGAATATTTTTAAGGTCTAACCACTTGTTTTCTTCCCAAATATTTTTTTTGAAACAAAAACATTCTACTAATGCCACAATCGGAAAATCATTGTCACTTGCTATTAAACAGAAGTAATCCTGCAAATATATATAATGGCAAAAGTAGAACAGTGATGTTATTCAATTCTTGTTTAGGGAGGTTCTGGGCCTGAAGCCTTCTCTCTACTGTTTATACCACAGAGTTTAGCACGTTTTGGAGAAATGCTGAAGACATGCCAGTACCCAGCTGAGACTTTAGTACAAAATATATACAATAAGGAAATGCCACTTTGAATGAAGGAACTCTTTCAATGAATGTGGATTTTATTAAAATCAACTATGACCACACAGCTATGAAAAATAGCAGTAGATAAGCCAGCCCTCTGAAAATAAATATTTGGTGACTACATTAGAAAACAAAGACTTAGTCTTGTTTACGCTGTCTTTTAGACTTCTAGAACTGCCACTAACAGACATTTATTTCTCACAATTCTGGAGGTTGGAAGTCTGAGCTCAAGGTGTCAGCAGGTTGGTTTCTTCTGAGGACTCTCTCCTTGGCTTGTAGGTGGCCATTTTCTACTTGTATCTTTACAGGGTCTTCACTCTGTGTCTGTGTCCAAATTTCTTCTTCATATAAGACACCAGTTATGTTGTATTAGAGTCAACGTTAATGGCCTCATTTTAACTTACTTACCTCTTTAAAAACGCTATCTCCAAATACATTCCTGAGGTACTGGTGGTTAGAATTTCAACACATGAATTTTGGGTAACACAGAAACAAGCAGTATACTTTCTAGCATTTAGAATAATGCTAGACACAAAATGGGTGCTCAATAAATGTTGAATGAGTGAATGGGAGAATGAGTGGAAGACCCTTGGGGATCTATGATATCAAAAGATTCTACTGGTTTCTTATTGTTTAGCCTTTTCAGAAATGTTATTCATGGTTTTTCATGAGTAGGTTGACTGTCCATTAGTTATTCCAGTGAGTTCACGGAACTACAAAGAACATGCTCTTGCCTAGTATAGACCTATCCATCCACCCATCCATCCATCCATCCATCCACCCATCCATCCAACCATCCATCCATCTATCCATTCAATAAGTGTGTAACTAAGAGTAATGGTTAATTGGTCCTGGCTTTTTTCTCTGTTTTTATCATCTGAGTTTCACCTCAGATTATGTCATGAGTCTTGGTTCACATCCAATACCAGGAATCCCTAACAGATTATCTTCATATCTGTAGATTTAAATCTGGCCAAGGCCTTATAAATTCCCGGTGGCCCCACATCTTCTCAGCCCTGGCTTCTCAGGTTCAAATCACCTGAGAAGCTTTAAAATTTTCCCCATTGCCTATGCCTCAACCCAGATGGATTGAATTGGAATCTGTTGGAGAGATGCCTGGGCATTAGTATTTTGTCAACCTTCCCACTGTACAGCAAGCATGGACAACCCAGGAACTCTGTCTCCCTGGAGAATAACCAGATCATATAATTGTAAATTCTAGGGATCTGCACACATCTCAGTCTCCTAAAGATACTGCCTTCCTGCTTTGACTATCCGTACTAATGCTCATTCTCTTACATGGAGACACACTCTTCAATCCATTCAACCAAGACTCATGGAGTACTAATATGGGAGCTTCTAGGGTAAAAATATAAACAGGGTCTTTCCTGTTAAAAAAAGAAAAAAAAGCGGCAATCTTATAGGAAAACCAGAAGTGTATTTGCTGAGTTTGATGCTATTCATTCATTCATTCATTCATTCATCATCTATTTATTGTCTATTAGGTAGTATGATTGAAGATACAGAGGTGAGCAAGAGATCCAGCATCTATCTTCATGGGGTTGACTGGCAAGAAAGAGAGGTTAGACCACAGTAAGGTGTGGTGATGCAATGACAAAGACAAACAGGGTAATCTAGGGACACACACCAAGAGACATGACCTAATTTAGGAGAGAAGGAGAATTTCCTTGAGGAACAGATATTTAAACTGAACCTTGAAAATGAAAAGAAGTCAATCAGATCAGTGTAGGCCTATACAAGCAGAAACCCTGTTTGCTTTATTGCACCCCCCATTCCTGGCTCACAGTAGGGACACAGTACATTTTTGTTGAATTAATAAGCAAATGAATGGCGGGAAAATCCAGGAGAAAGTTCAGTGTGTCTGAATCAGGGAGTGTCAGAGGGAAAAATCTCAAGGTTTATGACTGGAGGGGCAGGGAGAGGCTAGATCAGGGAGTCTCATAAGCCATAAAAAGGAGGGGGTACTTTATTTCTTGGGGTCAAGGGGAAGCCACTGAAAATCTGGCAGAAAGGCAACTGGCTGATTTGCATCTTGGAAGCATCCCTTCAGCTGCTGCCATATGGGATTGGATGGGAGGGGGCGCAGGAGACTGGTGGACAGCTGCTGTGTGATGGGGTCAGAGTGCTGGAGGACTGTCCTGGCACATCAAAATGGGAAAACCAGAAAGTCCAGGGCTAGGGTGATGTGAGTAAGGCACTTACATTGGGCACAAAATTTAAGGGAGTGTCAAAAAACTCAGCAACCAGAAGAAATAATATATTGATGCAGTATTTTAAGAAATAATCAAAAGTAATACAAAAAAATCCATGATGAGCAAAATAACAAAATTTAAATAAAGAAAAGATCTGGGCCAGTGAGAATCCCTGCCCCTGATATGAGAACATCTTTGGGTGGGAGAAGCGAGGCCAAACACAGTGAGAGAAAAGCATTATCAGCTTCAAGCAGGTCAGTGGAAACAGGTAGGCCAACCTCTCCTTCCCTTTTCCTTCCAGATAGGACTCAGGCGCTTGTGACTTCTGGTCTTCCTTAGCTTCAGGTAGGGGGCAGCGGGTCTCTGGGAGCCCTGGGAGCAGCTGATGCAAAGCAGAAGAAGGCATGGGTTGCGCTTGTTGGAGGAAATGGTATTGCCTCCAGTAGAGTGTGCAGCTAACAAGAGAAAGGTCACAGGAGGAAAGACATAACAGGAGACAAGACTGTTTTCTCTTAGCGTTAGAAGGAGAGAAGAGCAACTGTGTCAGAGAATGCTTTGAGAAGCCCATTGGCAGGAGAGGCTGCAGACCCAGAGCTTCACTGACAGCCAGGATCAGACGTAGGAGAAGCTATTGTTTAAGGGAGGAACGAAAACAGAATTGCAGCAGGGGTGAGGATATCGGAGAGGAGGGGTAGAGAAGGATGCTACTGCAGTGACATGATATGACTTCTCCCTGAGACCTCTCATCTCCACCCTGAACTACATTTTCAGGTGTCACAGATTGCTGGGGGTGAGATCTAACAGGGCTACAGAGGCCAGGTTCTGCACAACTCCCCATCCACTTGTGGACTTCTCGAACACCATCATTAACTGCAGGAAATGGATGCATCCCCCTGTTTCTGGGAAGGATGGCTCATTTGTGACTGTGAGCCAGCAATTAAGGGATTTCAGAGTGATTTTGTTATTGATTAGAAGCGTATTTCTGTATCTACTTTATCTCTGTAGATCTGGGATAGCAATAAGTCTCTCCCAAGTGTTTTTAATTTTTATTTATTTTTTTTATTTTAGAGAGAGAGCACACGAGTCGAAGAGAGGGGCAGAGGGAGAGAGAGAGAGAGAGAGAGAGAGAATGTTAAGCATGCTCCATGTTTAGTGCAGAGCCTGACACGGGGCTTGATCCCATGTTCCTGGGAAATCAAGAGTTAGACGCTCAACTGACTGAGCCACCCAGATGCCCTTTCACAAGTATTTTTATAGTGGCTTTGGCTCTTGGCAGAGATCTGGGTAGCTCATTTTGGGTGTTTCAGAAAGCCAAACTCTAAATGTAGCTTAGAAATTTCAGTTTCCCCCTGAACTTGCTTCTCTTCCTTTTCCCCAGTCTCAGTAAATGGCACTGCCATCCACCCAGCTGTTCAAACTAAATTCCTGGATGTCACCATAGAACTCTCTTCAGCTTCCATCTCATTCATCAGCAAATCAGGTGGACTTGGCCTTTACCCATGGTGACCTAGGATGACCAACTGTCCAGGCTGGGCAGGGATTTCCCACTTCAGCACCAAAGGCCCACGTCTCAGGGAGCCTTTTAGTCCCAGGAAAACTGGAGTGGTTGGTCACCCTAATCTGCTGTGGCCACACGAATTCAATCTGTACAATTGCAAACTTCCTCACTGGCCTCTTGCTTTGTTCTAGACCCATAGCCATTCCTGATACAGCAGCAGAATGAGCTTGTAGACCCTGGAGTCAGGGCTCTCACCCTCCTCTATTTGAGACCCTCTGACACACTTGAACCCACACCAGCCCTCAGCACGACCTCTCAAGGCCTCCCTGATAAACTCTGGCCTCACTCCAACTTCCTCAGTCTCCACACTGGGGCACCCCCTTAACATGTCCCATCCCCTCCCCCACATCTGCTCTTGTTCTCTCCCTTCTCTGGGAACACTGTCCCCAGATCCCCACGTGGGCTTGCTTCTCATCATTCAGTTCTCAGCACAGATGTCATTATCTCAGAAAGGGCTGTCCTATCATCCAGATTGAAATTAGCCTCCCCCAAAACTGTTGCTCTTTATCCTATAATTCTGCTTTATTCTTATGTCTCTGTGTCATTGTTAAGGCAACTGTGCATTTTGTTTATTTATTGGCTTATTTCTTCTCTGCTCCTCCAGAGTATAAACTTGAGAGCAGGAAATTTCTTTCTCTCATCCTCCACTAAACCCCTCGACTAAACCCCAACACCTAGAATGGTGGGTGGCATGCAGTTGGTGCTTAATAAATGAGTGGAAACAAGGCCTCCCTTCACAGGATTCAAAACTGCAGAAGAAATGGTTTCCATCCTTCAGGAGCTTTGAGTACTTAAGGGCTAGAGGGCATGGCAGCAGAAGGGGACATGTGATTAGGCACTATTTGATTCGTCCAGAGTAAAAGAGGGTCTGAGTCTTTCCGGGAGGTTGTGAGTCCTCAAGGAAAATAGGATTTCCAGAAGCAGAGCTAAGGGCATATTAAGGGCATTTCCCATAGGTAGAGAATGAAGGCAGAAGTGAGCAATGCACACAGGGGTCTGTATTGGGCATGAGAGTCATCAATGCCTGGGGGATGAAATCTGCCACATGAGTAGCAAAGAGCCATGGAGAGCTTTGGAGCCACACGTTGGAGTTGTTCAGGGTGTCAGAGAGAACCCTGGATCCCCTACAGCACTGTTGTTAGTGTGAAGGGTAAAGGGAAGAAGGTGGGACAGGGAGAAAGGAAAGGCGCAGGGAATGTTACCAGGGAAGACTTACTAGAGTTTTGTGGCAATTTACATCTTTGTGGCAAAGGGAAAGGAAATGTCCAACTGATTTCCTAATTCTATTCAGTTATAGGAGAATCAATTAGAATTGATCAATAGAATTATGCCATCGTGGGGGCACCTGGGTGGCTCAGTCGGTTGAGCATCCTATTTTTGATCTTGGCTCAGGTCATGATCTCACGATTCATAGGATCAAGCCCCATGTCAGGCTCAACACTGACAGTGCAGAGCCTGCTTGGAATTCTCTCTCCCTTGCTCTCTCTCTGCCCCTCCCTACCACGTTCTGGTTCTCTTTCTCTTTCTATCTCTTTCTCCCAAAATAAGTAAATAAGCTTAAAAAGATTATGTCATTGCAGACATCAATAGAACTGGGAAATTCAAAAGAGACATCAATGGAATCAGGTCATTGGTTGGATATTTGGAACAAAAGAGAGAGGGCAGGAAAGCTACCAGAATGCCAGGCAGAGAGAGGTCTCTGCGGGAGGGAATGGTTGGGGTGAGTCACTTCAATAAGATGGCTTTGTGGACCGCAGGGCATGGGGTCCTGGAGGGACATCCAAGTGATGTTCCATGAGGACGTGTGGGGCGGGAGGGATGTACAGGTCACTCTTGCTGCAAAGGGAGGTTCTTCAGCTTCTTTTATAAATCTAAAATATTAAAACTTAAAATGGTGGACCCTTGTGGATATGAAGAAGCTCTGTACCTACTCCCCCGAAAAGCACACATGCCCTCTGAAAAACTTGCATTTCAAGTTCAGCCCGGTGGTCAAATGGGAGGTTTTTTTGTTCGTTCTTATCTTCTGTGTGCCCTTGAGATTGGCTTTTGTGTTTGGAAAGATTGATTCTGGAAAATTTTCAAAAATTTCAAAAATTTCAAGTTTGTTCGCGCTTTCAATTTTTAAAAACTCTTCTCTCTTTATCTTCTTAAATTTGGTTTTAAAATATCTTAATTCAATTCAAATCTACCCAAGTTTAAACAACCAATTAAAAAAATGTTTATTTTTGAGAGAGCACAAGTGGGGGAGGGGCAGAGAAAGGAGGACAGAAGAACTGAAGTCAGCTCTGCGCTGACAGGCTGACAGCAGCAAGCCTGATGTGGGACTTGAACTCACCAACCAGGAGATCAGGTCCTGCGCTCAAGTCAGACCCTCAACCAACTGAGCCACCTAGGTGCCCCTAAACAATTCATTTTTTTTTTTTGAGAATTAAAAAAAATTTTAAATGCTTATTTATTATTGAGACAGAGAGAAACAGAGCATGAATGGAGGAGGGTCAGAGAGAAAGAGGGAGACGCAGGATCTAAGGTTCTGAGCTGTCATCACAGAGCCCGATGCGGGGCTCTAACCCACAAGCTGTGATCGTGACCTGAGCTGAAGTCGGTCACTTAATCGACTGAGCCACCCAGGCGCCCCTAAACAATTAATTTTAAGAGTACTTTATTTACACTTTTGACTTCATTTATACTTCCAACACATTAGTTTTGGTTTCTTTGTTATTGCAATCACCAAATGGAACAAACTTTGCAAGATACACAAATAATTTTTATAAATCTAAAATATTAACACTTAAAATGATGGATTTTAAGTTCTCTTAAGTGTTCCAACATTGCTTACAAACTTATTAAAATTTCCATTTAAATCACAAGTCTAAGTCAATTGTGCCATGCTCTATTTTAAATTAAAATCACTGGGTTGATCTATTAATAATACGAATATGCTAAATTGTCCCTAACATTTCAAGAAATTAAAATAACAGATATATAGAGATTATTTCTAAATTGATTACAAAAATGTTGATAGTGTAGGTTGGATTTGCTTAGTAGTTCTTCTTAGCCCTGAATCTCCCCCGGGGTTCATTTTGCGGATCCATCATGGAAAAAATCCTGTCACTTCAGTACAGTCTCTTATCATAGTCAAACTCAGAAAAGGACATTTCCAATCTAATCACAGAAGTCTACATCTTCATCCGGGCTGCTATAAGATTCCAATTTTTTTTTACAGAAGCTCGGCAGCCCTTTATTTTTTCCCCCAAATGTTTGTTTATTTTTGAGAGAGAGAACACGAAGAGGGCAGGGGCAGAGAGGGGACAGAGGATCCGAAGAGGGTCAATGCGGGGCTTGAACTCATGAACCGTGAGATCATGATCTGAGCTGAAATCCAATGCTTAACCTACTGAGCCATCCAGGAGCCCCGATTATAATTTTTAATTAGATTTAATTTTGTCTGCTTTTGTTTTTATTCTTAGGATATTTAAGTATCTTTTACTTTGGATTTGATGGAATTCTTTATAATTTTATGTAATTCACCCCCCCCCCCCCAAGTTTTAAGGGCACAAAGTCTGATGGAATCTCTCAAGGCTTTGACTGAGTCCTCATCAATCTCGGGCCATACCTATGACAGCATCGAAGCTGGAGGAGACCCTCAGATCCCAAGTTATGACCCCTGAGCTGTGTTAGTTGAATTTAGAGAAAGCGGAGAACTTGTGTAGGGGTTGAGGGGAGTCATGGAAAGGAGTGAAAACCTGTCCGAGGCAGCACATACTGAGCCCAGGGCAGGGAGGGGAACCAGCCTAAGGCACACAAGGCAATGCAATATCACAGAAGCCGAGGGTACAAGGAGTCTTAAGAAAGGAGCATATACCAAGAGTGTCAAAACTACAGAAAAAATGGAGATGGTTGAGAGCTTAAGAGAGGTCAGAAATCACTTGGATTCTTCCAAGAGTTTGGCTTTTGGACCTGACTGTTAGCCGAAGCTTCTCTGGTACCAGGCACAAAGGCTGGCATTATTTCAAGAGATGTTTTTTTTCCTAAACTGTGTTAGGGTACCTAGGTGCTCCCACCACTACACTAGATTCAGAGCGGCAGCGATGTGTTTTCACACAGGCTCATATTGCCATGCCCGATATTTGAAACTTCGTCAAACTCCCTTAATCTCTTATTCTAGGAACTGGAAGAAGAAATCGATCATCTGACTTTCCTTCAGGTCACTCTGCTGTGCCTCTTGGAGAGAGGAATTATTCTTGACACAGTGAACCTCCTAAGCAGGAGAGGAGCAGTACCACTCAGTAGACGGAACACAGATTTAGGGCATAGACAGTGAAAATGCAACCTCTATCTGTTTTTGAAGAAAACAGAAAAGCATGCCTGCTCAGGGATCATTTTGGCTGGATCGTTCTTTGTTGGGGGTGGGGGGAGGGGTTGTCCTGTGCAGTATAGGATGCTTCGCAGCATTCCTGGTCCCACTAGCATTTAGTGGGACCCCCACTTCCAGTTGTGGCAACCAAAAGTGTCTCAGACTTTGCCAAATGTCCCCTGGAGGAAAAACTGTCCCTGGCAAGAACACTTGCTCTAGCTATTTCAATCAGAGAGGGGTTTAATTCAAGCAATGGGGTACTTTTAGAACCACATTGGAGGTGGGGCGCCTGGGTGGCTTAGTCGGTTAAGCGTCCGACTTTCGCTTAGGTCATGATCTCGCGGTTCGTGGGTTCGAGCCCCGCATCGGGCTCTGTGCTGACTGCCAGCTCAGAGCCTGGAGCCTGTTTCAGAGTCTGTATCTCCCTCTCTCTCTGACCCTCCCCTGCTCACGCTGTCTCTCTCTCTCTCTCTCCTAGAAAAAAAAAAAAAAAAAAAGAACCACATTGGAGGGCTTCAATTATGTGTCAATGTCTGGCAGAACTGTCTGCAAATCCTCAGTTCTGCCCCTTGCCAGTGGGTGCCCCTGAACCAGTTATTTCATTTCTTTGAGCTTTGGTTTTCCCCTCTTGCAGATGGCAAATACCTATTTGGACCAGCTACTTAACTCTACTCCCCAAAATAGGGATACTAATTGTAGGGCCAGTGTGAGGATGAAATAGTAAATACATTAAGAGACCTTGCTGCTGGGTCAAATGCTATAGGGGCTCAGTGGGTTATTTTTATTCTTGTCAAGATTTCATGAAAGCATTTGCAGAGAATGAGTGCAGTGAGGCACATTGCAGGTGAATGAGAAAGAAAGCTATTGTTAGTAGTAGAAGTATATCCAGTGGCCAACAACAAGGGCTATCTTCTTAGGATAAGAATTTTAAAGATGTGGTGTCCAGCCATGGGACACATCTGGTCCTCCTCTTAATTTCAACCAGATTACAAGGCAGGTGTGAAACAGGTATGCTTATAGTTGAGACATCAAGATATGGAGTTAGTAGCTTTTCTCTTTGAACATCTATGTGTCTGTTGACCATCTGTATGTCTTCTTTGGAGAAATATGTGTTTAGGTCCTCCATTTTTTTAAAAATTGGACTATTTGTTTTTTGGTGTTCAGTTTTATGAGTTCTTTACACATTTTAGATATTAACCTTTTGGGTATATTATTTATAAATATCTTCTCCCATTTAATAGATTGCCTTTTTGTTCTGTTGATAGTTTTCTTCACTGTGCTTTTTAGTTTGATGTAGATCCCATTGTTTATTTTTGCTTTTGTTTCCTTTGCCTGAGAAAATAAACCCAGAAAAGTATTGGTAAGGCCATGTCTAAGAGAGTACTTCCTGTTTTCTTTCTGGAGTTTTATGGTTTCAGGTCTCAAAGATAGGTCTTTAATCCATTTTGAATTTATTTTGTGTAAGAAAGTGATCCAGTTTCATTCTTTTGCACATAGCTACCAGCTTTCCCAACACCGTTTATTAAATAGACTGTCTTTCCCACCATTGTATATTTTTGCCTCTTTTGTTGTAAGTTAATTGACTACATAAGTGTGAGTGTATTTCTGGGCTCTTTATTCTGTCCCATTGATCAGTGCATCTATTTTTGTGCATGTACCATACTGTTTTGATTACTGTCGCTTTGTAGGATAGTGTGAAATCTGGGATTTGCTTTTCTTTCTCAAGATTGCTTTGACTCACAAATGCTACTTTTATTCATTTTTTTAAATGTTTTATTTATTTCTAGGAGAGAGAGAGAGAGACAGCGTGAGCAGGGGAGGGTCAGAGAGAGAGGGAGTCACAGACTGAAACAGGCTCCAGGCTCTGAGCTGGCAGTCAGCACAGAGCCCGACGTGGGGCTCGAACCCATGAACCGCGAGATCATGACCTAAGTGAAAGTCGGACGCTTAACCGACTAAGCCACCCAGGCGCCCCCACAAATGCTACTTTTTTTTTTAATTTTTTTTATTTTTTTTTACAAATAGTTTATTGTCAAATTAGTTTCCACATAACACTCAGTGCTCATCCCCAAAGTGCCCTCCTCCATGCCCATCCCCCCTCCCCCCCACATCCATCAGTCCTCAGTTTTTGTCAGCATTCAAGAGTCTCTCATGGTTTGCCTCTCTCCTTTTCCCTCACCATTTCCGCCCTTCTTCTCCCCCTTGTTCCTCCATCAAGTTCCTCCTAATCCTCCTATACGTGCAAACAAATGCTACTTTTAAAAGTGCAAATAGTCACATTTACCCAGTGAAAGTATCATAATTTAATTTATTTATCATACTCTCATTTTGGACATGTGGTATGGTTCCTTCTTTCTTCTTTGCAGTGTAATACATGTTTATTTGTTTTGGATCTTTTCCTAATGTGGGTTCTCTGAGTATAACTGCTAGGCCAAAGGGTAATCATGTTATATTTCTTAACATGTTTCCAACTTTCCCCTAGAGGCTATATAAACTTGAATTACCAGTCAAACAGGAGAATATCTATGCCAATGTTCACCATGACAGAACATTAATTTTTCAAACAAATCATACAAGTAGGGAAAAGTACTCCTTAGTTTTTTTCTTTTCCTTTCTCTTTTTTCCTCTTTAGTCTTAATATGTATTTCAAAAGATTACTAGCACTTTTCAAGATTGGATTAGTATATCTATATCTTTGATGGTAGACTTTCTGCTTACTTTTATTTATTTATGGATGTTCCAGTGTTTGGTTTACTAACATGAATGAACTTGAACAATAAAAAAGGTATCAATTCAATGCTTATTATTGAGCAGGGAGATTTTTTCTTACTGTATTTAAGTTTTTATCTATTCAGTTAAATCTATAGCTCTTTTTGTCTGTCTCATTCATCATTTTTCTGGGGTCTGAGTTTTATGCTTTATCTGAAATTAATTTTGACACATGATATGTGTGTGTCTGAGCTAACTTTTTGTCAATTTGCTAATAGTTACTGTAGAAAATTATTAATATGCCTTGACTTTACAGTTAATTTGAAATGCCTTCCTTATCAGATTTTGGCAGGGATTTGTTTCTAGGCCATTTTATTCAATTAATCCTTGTCTAGGCTGTTGCCAGTCTGTTTGATAACTGTAGTCTTTTAGCATATTTTGATATAAGGCATTTTTCATCTCATTTCTTTACTTTCTTCTGAATGTTCTCCTTTTCTATTCTTCCAGATGAGTTTTAGGATTGTCTTGCCAATGTTTATACCATCTTTCCTGAAGGGGATGTCAGCATGGGTTGACCCAAGGGTTCTCTGTTTCTAATGCCCCCATAGCACAACCAGACCAGGCTGCTAAGACAGGTCATCAGAACAAGGGGCCTGTGGAGAATATGAGCAGAACCAAGAAACCACCCCCCAAAATGGGTCTCTAAGCTGAATAAGAGAGGATGAAACCAATCCTAGAGAGGAAGCAGCAATGAATGGATTTAGGGAGGAAGCTGGCAGGGATGGGGCTGTTCCACCCTAAACTGGGTAGATGAGATTAAGGGAGGCTATGGGCTATATCTTGAGAGTGAAAAGTTGTAGCTTGGCATACCCTGGCTGTCTTCCTCTTTCAGCGGCAGCAGCAGTTTCCAGCTCTTCCTGACTGCATCCTTCCCAGGTAGGAAGATTGGGATGTGAAGGACTTGGAGTCTTGGCCACAGCATATTCATTTTCCTCTGGGTGAACAGAGCTGGTCTCTGGGAAGGTGGTGGAGTGTGGGGTGTCACATTCTCCTGGTTGGCAGAGAGCGAGTGATAAAGGAAGTCTGAGTGATCCATCAAGAGGTCTCCATTTTCCAGTTGCAACATTTCTGTGTTGGGGGTGGAACAGGGGTGAGTGCCTGTGTCCTGAGTAACAGTGGTGTTCTTGTGTGTCACTGAGCTCCCCGCTGGGGGACCCCTGTTGGAGAGTTTAGGTCTACAGATTCATGCATAGGCTTGTGAGGGGTTGTGTGGAGTGGTAGTTAATCTGCGTTTGAGTCCTGATTGGATCAGAAACTAATTTGGTGACTTTGGGCAAAATATGGAAGCTTCTCTGAGACAGAACTCTTCATCTGTAACATGGAGATTAAATGACCAGTTGACTTAGGTTTGTTGTGTGAATTAACAAACGAGTCTTGTGGTTCACAACAAAAGTTTAGAAATGAAAAGCAGTAGCTTTTGGTACAATAGGTTCACCATGCTTTGCTACTTACTAGCTGTGAGATATTAGGTAATCTGCAAAATGTGGATAATGATGGGATCAAGTTTACAAAGCCGATGAGGATTAAATGAGATAAATCCAAACCCATAAAGGTTTAGCCATGGACAGTCATGTCACTCCACTCTGGTCACTGATGACTTCCAGAGCCCTGGAAATAATTCATTACTCACCAGACGTTCCTATTCCACCACCTCCCTGGGAAAATCAGGAAGGGGGAGTTGGGGCCTTGAGACCATCCTGGGTATTGCTTTTAGGTTAAATTATTGGCCTAGCTTTTCTCTCTTGCTTCTGAGGAATTTAGGGTGAGAAGGGAGGATAGTACCGCTGAGGGTGGATAGGGCCACCTCATCCTTAGGCAAGCACCTACAGGACATTGACAATGCAGGAAAGAACCATCCAGTTCAGGAGTCCCTATAAACAGCTATCTTTATATATGTAGGGCAGGTGGAGATGGATGAGGGTGAAGTTTCCCACCCATTTCTCTTGGAAGAGCTCTCACTAGAATTGGGAAGAGATTTTTGCAACTTGTGGAATCAATAACTTCAAAAAAATTTAATAACAAATAAAAATGTTCACAACATAATAGAGGGAGAAATGGGAAAAGCACACCTTATGTATAGAATAACAATTCTATCTACATCTCCTTAAGCTATCTCATTTCCATGCCAGTGGTGCCCAAGTAACCTTTGTCTGCAAGGTCCCCAAGTCCACTGCCTTAAGTTATTTATCAGCTCAGATTCTCCCAGTGTGCAGAGGGCAGCCTGAGAACAGGAAGCCTCATTGAATGTGGAGTTATAAAATTGACTTGCCTTTGAGCACATAAATCTTAGCAAAAGCCAGTTTGATTCAAAGTATAGAATTTATACTAAGGTACCATCTGGTTGGGGTGTGATAGTGGGGTAGGTAAGCCAAGTTCCATAACCTTGTCACTCATGATTGAAGTTTCCCCTAGATCTGCTCCTCTCCATAGTTCCCCTGACTAGCAAGTACTCCTTGACAGGATGGATTGCCAACTGCTTTTCTGTGTTTCAACAATTCATTTAGTCCATGTGGCCTCTATAATGCCTAATGGAGAATTCCCATTTCAGGTGGAAAGATGACCCCTACACTGCGTTTAGAAGACCATTGACCTACCTTGGCTTTGCTCCAAATTGTAGAGTTACCCTTGACAAATCACTATAGTTTTGAACCTCATGTTGGCAACTTGTTTAATAAGGAAGGTCTCAAAGAACTTAAAGGTTCCAATTCTAGTGTTCTGAATTTAAGTCAAAGTCCCCTCCTTGTCTTTAGATTAGTTTTGTTTTGCATCTGAGTACTTTAGGGCAGGTCATGCTCCATCCATTTTGCCTCAAGCCCCACCGCCCCTTATCTCTTTGTCTGGTTATTCTTGGCATTGACCTGCTTGAAATGAAGCATTTGAGTAGCATTTATTACTTCAACAAATATTTATTAAATTCCCATTGTGTATCTGGTACCTACTAGGCCCAGTGAACAAAATAAATTGTCCCTCATGGACTCTAAGGTCTACAGACAATGGGGAAAGTAAAAAAATACATAACATTGTTATGTGATGAGTGTCAGGAACAGGAAAACAAGTAAGGGGCTAAATAGACTTTTCAGAGTTCTTTTTTGAATGAAGCAAGGAAGCAAGTTGTTTAATACTTGTGCCATCCAGGAGGGACCGGGGAGGCCAATGGCCCTCCCTGGGATAGGAATATACTTGTCAAGTTTGAACATCAGCAGGAAGGCTGTTGTGGCTGGAGTGGAAGGAAATAAAGTTAGGCCAGACATCTGTTGAGGGTCTGGAAAGATTTTAGAGATCGCGTTGTAAGTGGGATGGGGACTCATGGGAAGGCTTGAATAAAGAACATGATTTAGTTTATACTGAAGATCCCTTTGGCTGCTGTTTTGAAGAATAGACTATAGAGCGGTTGGAGTGAAAGTGGACAGAACAGTTAAGACAAAAGTAATCCAGACAATAGGTGGTAGCTAGGCTAGCATGGCAACAGTTTGTGAGAAGTGATTGCTCGGGGATGAATTTTGAAGGTTGGTCCATTTAGAAGGATTTTCTGATATATATGATGTAGGGTGAGAAAGGAAGAAGTCAAAAGGGTACAAATGCAGGCTTTGAAGTTTTTGATCTAAGCAACTGGGTAAGTCATTCCTAAGCTGGGGAAGGCTAGGGAGTCAGGAGTTTGGGGGCATATCAAGTTTGAAAGGCTGGTGGAACGTACCTACAAAGGGACTGTCACATAGGCAGTTGGAAATTCATGTCTGAAGGTCAGGTTCAGGCTGGAGATGTTACATTTTGGGGATTGTTAGCATACAGATGGCATTTAAAGACTAAGTCATGACCCCAATGGTGGTCCTGAGCAGCATTAAAAAAAAATGAGAAAATAGAAAATTTCAGAGTGTGTTGTACATAGTAAGGTTGATCATTGTTTTGAGAAAACATTTTATTTCAGCTGTGTTTGCGTGTGTGCACAAACCTCGTGAGTTAGGATGTAAAATATATTTCTTACTGTGAGTCATAATCAGAAGTTTGAATGTCATTGACCTAAAAAGTGAGTGGAAGACAGTTGAAGACTGAGTCTTGGTATGAGACACTTGGGTGTCTAGACGTCAGGAAGGGATTCTAACAAGCGAGGTGAGGAGTGACTGGCTCATGATGTAGGAGGAACATCAAGAAAGAAGATGAGTGATGAAACCATTTCAGGTCAGGGAGAGTGAGCACGCACCTCGCACAGTGTCACGAAGTTGAGAAAGATAACTGAGTGCTGTGCTGACTGTTGGGTTAGCAACATGGAGGGCAACAGTGACCTTGATAAGAACTCTTTTAGTGGTGGCATATTCAGGGCAAAAGCCTGGTTAGAATAAGTTCAAGAGAAGATGTGGTTTATCTACATGATGGAATACTACATGGCAATGAGAAAGAATCAAATCTGGCCATGTGTAGCAACATGGATGGACCTTGAGGGTGTTATGCTGAGTGAAATAAGTCAGGCAGAGAAAGACAGATACCATATGATTGCATGTATAGGGGGATTAGGAGGAACTTAACAGAGGACCGTGGGGGAGAAGGGGGGAAATAGTTGGGGAGAGGGAGAGAGGGCAAACCATGAGAGACTCTTGAATGCTGAGAACAAACCGAGGACTGATGGGTGTGTGGGGGGAGGGGGGAGATGGGCATGGAGGAGGGCACTTGTGGATGAGCACTGGGTGTTATATGGAAACCAACTTGACAATAAACTATTTGTAAAAAATATAAATAAGAACCATTTTTATATATAAAAAGAACAGGTTCAAGACAGAATGGGATGGAGGAAAAGGGTGGAGATAGAGTGTGGGTGACTCAAGGAGTATTGCTATAAAGAGGAATAAAATAGCTAAGATGGGGCTGTGAGGTAAAGGACAAGGAGTGGTTTCTAAAGATGGTGGACACCCAGCATTTGTATGTCAATAGGAAAAATTCCCACTGAAGGGAGAACTAAATGATACAGGAGAGAGAGGGTGAGGGAACTTGTCCTAGAGCAGGTGAGAAGCAAGAGAGCCCAGGAAGGAGTGTGTTGAGAGGACCCATGTACGAAGAAAGAATGCAGAAGATGAGTACAAAGTCAAGAAGTTCAGTTAATTTGGGGGAGTGGTGGGGCAGCCTCTTCTGAGGACTTCTGTTCTCTGGGCAAGATTAGAAGCAGTTCATCAGCTGAGGGCTGGGAAGGGGGAGTTAGTGACCCTTGCTTTCTGCTCAACATTAATCCCTAAGACCTCCAGTGGTGTGCAGCCTGACCCTGGAACACTCCTGCCTGCCCTCTATCCTCCCTCTGAATGCTTGGGTGTCCACGTGGTGGCTGAACTCTGGCCTCATTTGGGGCTAAGTTTACCCACTTTCCCAACAAAATATCTCCCAAAGGCCCTGAATCTGCACTGTGCTCATCTACACTTAAGAATGAGGTCACCAGAAGGGCGCCTGGGTGGCTTAGTCGGTTAAGCGTCCGACTTTCGTTTAGGTCATGATCTCACGGTTCGTGGGTTCGAGCCCCGCGTCGGGCTCTGTGCTGACTGCCAGCTCAGAGCCTGGAGCCTGTTTCAGTCTGTGACTCCCTCTCTC
>NW_024080746.1:1462677-1527939 GCF_003009895.1 Hyaena hyaena
CTCTCTCTCTCCTAGAAATGAATGAAACATAAAAAAAAAAAAAAAAAAAAAAAAAAGAATGAGGTCACCAGAAAGGGCAACTGCGGTTCCGAACAGAATGGAGTCAGATCCGTGGAGTCAGCCTGGTACGAGTTGAAGTCCCACAGCCTCTGTTTCACACTTGTGTATGAGTCAGAGAAATGTGCCCTCTCTGGTTGGATGCAAGCCCTAGGTGAAAACCAAAAACAAGAAAAGCTCCTATGTGTAGAAAAATAAAGAAGAGGAAGGAAATGTACCCAAATTGCCATGGTGGCTATTCATCAATAGTAACTTGTTCCCTCCCCCTTTTTGGAAATTTCATGATTTTCCACAGTAGCTATAGATTTTTATTTTTTGAAATTTGTTTTTAATTTTAAATGTTTTTTTTTTTTCATTTATTTCTGAGAGAGAGACAGCGTGAACAGGGGAGGGTCAGAGAGAGGGAGACACAGAATCTGAAACAGGCTCCAGGCTCTGAGCCATCAGCACAGAGCCCGACGCGGGGCTTGAACCCACAAACTGCAAGATCATGACCTGAGCCAAAGTCGGATGGTTGATGGACTGAGCCACCCGGGCGCCCCTATAGATTCTTTTTATAATAGAGATCTTTGATAAATTTCTCCCCCCCCCCCCCACGTGGGTTAGGTTTTCAAACTACAACTCAGGACGACCAACAGCTTTGGAGCCCCCTTAAATACACACCCTACCCCTGGGTTATCCTGGGAAGGATATGGGAGACAGGACACCAGGTGGGGGGTAGGGGGGTCAGATCAAGCAATCAATCCTGTTATCTGTTTTATGTTTGCCCTGGAAAATCACTGGACTGAGATGATTTCTAAGGCTTGTTCCAACTTAAACATTCTGTGCTTCTCTTCTTCCCTATAAATTCAGGTGATAGGAGCAAGGTGATTTTATCTGAGCAGTTTTCCACGGAATTATACACAGGATGGTCTCCTCAATTTTGGGGAGAGAGGAGAGTGTTTCTGATGGGTGAGAGGAGGGTCAGTGGTTACCACAGTGCTTGGCTCAAAAGAGGTTACTCTGGAAGCTTCTGAAAAAGAAGCAAATTTGGCCAGACAGACCATAAAGGAAAGAGACTATGTGACTTGTGCAGTGACCCCAGGTTGGGAAAGGCCCACTTCCTGAAATAAGATGAGACCAGGTTGTGATTGCCCCACTGGGGCTGTCCACTGCTTTTCTGAGTCACATTCAGGGCTTCTACCCCCTGCAGATCGGAAAGAATGAAATAAGTTAAAGGTAGCAGTGAAGAATGGCCAACCTCCTTGCCCTTTCTCAGGGATTATAAAGCCTCTAGCAACGGAGGAGGGGAAATATCTTAATTTTAATGGGTTCTTGTATGGACAAAGAACTTGTATTGTTCATGGTAGCCATCTGTAGTTCCCAGTGTGCAACCCTCTGGGTACCCGCTCAGTGTAAACATGGATAATCATAGGGGCAAGGAGCCTTTCCCTGCTTCTGCGTTCTGTCATGGGAGAAAGCCAAAGAGGCCACCCACCACATTGTCATTAGCAGTGGGAGAGCACTGGGTGTCCTGGAGAGTGACATCAGGTGGGCTCTTAGGTGCCTTCCTTCCTGAGATGAGCCAAGTTCAGATAAGGGGGGAATCTGGTAAAAAGAGGGGCCGTGATGTTGATGGTGTAAGGCTGGCCTCTGTTATTATTAATTCATTCCTCGAATGTCAACTGAGCTCTGCTCTGAGCCTGGCACCCTCCTAGGTTTGGGGAACACAGCAGTAAGAGACAAACCCAGGCCTTCATGATGCACATACTATATTGTGATCAAAAACTCATTCTAGGAAGAGCTAAAGTGGTGCAAGGCAGAGGTAGTAAGCTTGCAAATGCTGAGGTTGCACTGCATGTGGTCTGAGATGTGCTTTATTTGGCTCCTAAAGTTGGTTTTTGGGAGTTTTGTTTTGTTTTTGTGTTTTTTGTTTGTTTTGAGTCAACATCTAAAGGTCCTGAAATTTTACCTGAAGGTCCTAATTTGGCTTCTGAAAAGTGAGCAAAATAGCAACTCCAGTCCCCATGCCTTCCCAACAGTAACAGCCAACTGAAACTCAGTAGTGGCTGCCCCTTTTAGGGGGGAATTAAGTGGGTGGGTTCACTATTCTGAGACCTTCTGTGGCACCTGGCCTTTGTCACTCAAGTCTTGTGACTGCAGCCCGAGGCCATTGGCCAGAGTTCTGGTTCCGATAGGGGTTGACTTCTCCATGGTAACCACACCCTGAGCTCCACTTCGCACGTCCTGCTTTGATTTCGTTGTGATTCAACAGTCATTGACTGAGCAGCTTCTGAGAACCAGGGACACAAAAATTAATAAGGCAGTGTTTGCCCTTCCGCAGGGAGGGCTTCCTGGAGGAGGTGATGCAGGGAGAGGGGAGAGATGAGGCTGGAGGTGTGGACAGAGGCCACGGAGGCTCTGTTAGAGCAGAGTTGGGGTTCTACGTTACACAGGTCAGCTGTTCTCAAAATTAAGGGCACACCAGGATCCCCTGCACAGTTGCTGGGCCACATCTGTGCACTTTCCATTCAGAAGATCGGGGGTGGGCGGGGAGGGCAAGGAAGCTGTGTGGCCAACAATGTCTTGGGCTGGTGTTGCTGGAGCTGCTGGTGCTACTGGTCTGGGAACCACACTAGGAGCTGCTGTTGAGAGGATGAGGAGCTGTTGTGAGTTCCCTGGCTTCCCCCCCAGCTCTTGGCTTGGCTTGGCTCAGCTGGCCGGCTTTAGTGCCTGGGCGAGTACAAAATATCCTCGGCCATTTGAGCTGTGTCCAGTCCTGCTAGACCACTCGGCCATGATTTCAGTTCAGGCTAGCTGGCAAACTGTGCCAGCACACAGAGCACACTTCCTCCTTAGAGGCCACTGGCCCATAGATTTGTGCCCCTAGAAAGCCAGGAATGGAGGGACCACCCTGTTATGCTTCTGGAGCTCTGAGCTGGGTTGGGGCAGGACAAAATATGAAGGAGTGTACAGGTGGAGAAAGACTATGTTTAACAAAACCTCCAAGCTAAGATCTTATCAGGTAGGAGATGATGCAGACATCAGCAAACTTTTGGGGGTCCTATAGGAATGGAGATGTGCGCACTTGCACGAAGCTGATGGTGAACATTTTGAGTTCTGCATTTTAGGTGCCTCTTGCCCAAGCCTGTGCCTAGACCTGAACAGAAGCATAAGCTTTGGAGCTAGGCGGGCTTGAGTGAATCCCAACAGGCTGGGGAGGTAATGAACCTCTGTGGTCCGGGTTTCTTATCTCTAGAATGTAAACAATAATCGAGTCATCCTCACGAGTCGCTGTGAGGATGAAGTGAGGTAACGCATGAGTTGCTAGGAGTTAGTGCTGGGAGCAGAGAGGATCCTTACACGGAACTAAAGGTAAGATCCACAGCTGGGTGCCTACTATGTGCCGAGCATTATATTTGGCGCTTTGCGAGTAGCAGTTAAATTACTCTGACAGTCCACCCTCTACTATAGCACCAAGAGGGTGGGGACCAGGCCTTCACATACAGCCGGACACTCGGCAGATGCTCCATGAGGCTTGACCGATGGCTGTGGAAGGTCTCTATCTCTAGAATGCGGAGGCAGCTACTGGCCAGGGAGAAGGAAGAGGAGAGACCAGTTTCCGGGGGACAATAAACAGGAATAATTTGTTGCTGTGGCAGAAGTGACAGAAGGAGTTGGTGAGGATAAATTAAGTCCATAGCCGTGAAAAGATTTTAAGGGAATATTTTAACTTAAAAAAAAAAAAAAACCAACACAACTGTTTTGAGGTGAAAAGTTCAAGGTTCTGAGGCCTGATTCATTACACTGATAATTACATATTATATCTACTCTGTGTTCAAAATGTGTATATAGTGTGGTGGGAAAGGTTTGGGAGCCAGAGAAGCCAGGATTTGAAATCCTGGCTGTGCCTCTAATTATAACAGACCCATAACTAAAGGAGTAGATTGCATGATAGCTATTTACTGAGTCTCTACTATGGACCAGGCACTATAATAGTTTATAGTCATTGACTTCATAAATCATTTATGATATTTATGAAGTTCTACAAACTTAATTAGGATCTATTAGTTTAAACATTTTTTTCTATGATTTTATTTTGTTGTTTTGAGAGAAAGCGTGAGCAGGGGAAGGGCAGAGAGAGAGAGAGAGAGAGAGAGAGAGGAGGCCAGAGGATCCAAAGCAGGTTCAGCAGCCAGCCCCACATGGGGCTTGAAACCACGAACTGGGAGATCACAATCTGAGCCAAAGTTAGATGCTTAACCGACTGAGCCACCCAGGCTCCCCTAGAATCTATTAGTTTTGACTTGGGTAAAGCATTCTTTTCTTACTAGTACTGTCATTACTGTGATGTATCTCCTAGGTGCCAGATGTCATGCAAGGCACCTTCTCTAAAATGTTTAGACTCACCAGTTTCATATGAGTTTGTTGTGTCAGTGACTAACCTTCTCGAGCTTGCTACTGGACACAAGCACAGTATTTGACTATTGCACACACTCAAATGGTTTCATTAATACAGTTTGCAAATCTTAGTTAATTTCACAAAACATCATCTAATTTGAGTACTCAAAGCTACATTTGGAAGTGGGTTGAGCAGAGATTTCCTCCTTTGAGAAATGGGGTGAAATGACCCCCAATCTGGGGACTCAGATGGGGGACTCAACCAGCATCAACTTCTTTAAAAAGCATTTATTTTAAAAATCTCTGGTTACAAAAGGAAACTATGGTCTTAGAAAATACAGAAGGAAAGCCCTGAGCATCTCATTTGTTTTCACCTGATGGACCCTGAGGGTTTTTAACTGGTGCTTTTTCCTTCTTCTAGTTGGTGACAAGACAACAGAGAAGTAGCCTTAGCTTCAGCAAGTGTAGATAGATCTACTTTTTGTATGAAGTTCAATCACATGATGTTGACCTAAAAAAATGATAATCTCATGCATTTCAACTTCTTATGTAGCTGTAGCCTCAGTATCACTTCCCAACGTTTCTCTTTGCCTCTTCTTTCACTTATTTTGAATCAAGTTTCCTTTGTTCCGTAAGTTGCCTTAAATCTGTTTTGGAGCCACATACAAATCAGGAAGATGTGGTTTATCTGTACAATGGAATACTATCTATATGGCAATGAGAGAATGAAATCTGGCCACTTGTAGCAACGTGGATGGCACTTGAGGGTGTTATGCTGAGCGAAATAAGTCAGGCAGAGAAGGACAGATGTTTTCATGTATAGGTGGATTAGGAGAAACTTATGGAGGAAGTTAAGCTTCCTTAACTTAATGGGGGAGGAGAAGGGAAAAAATAGTTGGGGAGAGGGAAGTAGACAAACTTCCTTAAGACTCTTAAATGCTGAGAACAAACTGAAGGCTGATGGGGGTAGGGGAGGGGGGAAAGGGGGGAAAGGGGGTGATGGGCATGGAGGAGGGCACTTGTTGGGATGAGCACTGGGTGTTGTATGGAAACCAACTTGACAACAAACTATGAAAGAAAAAAAATACCCTCACAGAAAAATAAATAGATAAATAAATAAAGTCACCCATCCCCACCATGAGAGATAACCGCTAGGAAGGTTTTCGTGTATCAGTTTCCAGAGTTTTCCCCCTGCACATTTATGTGCATATTTAAGCCAGGCTGAAAGCAGCCTATAATTATGCCCTGTGTTCCGTTAGCAGTTCTCCACTTAAATCTGATCCTTTGAAATCTAGTGCTTTCTCCCAACCATGGAACACATTATTTGACATTTCCTGAATTCTGGCAGCATCCAGAGGGGACAGATTCCCTGTCGGGGGGCCTGACTGAACAATTCTAAAATCATCAGCGCTGTCAGGAGAAGCTCCTAATGGATGTGAAAGTGGTTTTGTGCAGGGGTTATTTGTGGAGCCACTGTTTCAGACACAATCCACCTCAGCAGCGGTGGCTGCCTCCAGGAGAGCGCCATGCTGCTGGCTCACTGGTTGCAGGGGTGGGGGCCTGAGCACCTGCTGCCTCTCCAGGCCCTGCCTGGGCAGCTCGCAGGCTGGCAGGCTCTGCCTCTGTCTTCTTGCTTCGGTCACCGAGGGCTTCTTGCGGCTCAGTTAGGAATGCACAGGGCAAGGCTGGGGCTTTCCTGTCAGCCTGGGTACCTTGGTTTTCTCAGACTTGGTGACTCGGGGCAGGGCAGTGAGCCAAGGAGGAGTAATGAGAGCCGGGCTCCTGCATGCCCTTCTCTGCTGGCACAGCCACCTCCCGGGGACCAGTGTCGTTCCCCCCGCTGTGCAGTCTTCGTCACTTCTGCTTCGTAAGAGAGTGCCAGCCCCTCCTTATGCAGTAGGAGACTGGAGGGAGGAAGCTCTGGGGGACCCTGGCGACAAGCTATATGTGCTGGTCATACGGGCACTGGGCCAGGGCCAGCACACCTGAGAATATATTCTGGCGTCAAGCTGAAAATCAGCAGTTCACAGACCTGCTTTGTTTGGCCTGTCCAGTTCTGGGTTGTTTTTGTTTTGTTTTTAGTGGTAAATTTCACAAAACTGGTTATCAGGCTTCTCCAGAAAAGCCCAAAGGTCTGGCAGCATCACTCCACGTCGTCTCATGTGACACCTAGAACTGAGCCCTGGACGGGGCATGTCCCCTCCAGACTCACTCAGCGCACCTGTCTTCTACTTGCCTGGCTTCCCCGTGTGTGTTTCCTGCTTGCAGCCTGCTCTGTTCAGGCACTTTATCTGTTTCCTCATCTGCTAAGCAGGCCCGATGGGTTCTAGAAGCAACAGCCTTGCTTAAAGAGATGTTTTCCTCTCCTGGCCGTGGTGTGTCTCACCACTCCGAAGGCAGCAACACGGGGCCGGAGGGGGTAAGAAGGCAGGGACGCTGGGGGAGGCTCTCTCAGGCTGCTGGATTTCCAGGAAAAAGATCTTTCATAAAGGAAAATGTGTGGGAGGATCTTTTTTATGGGCAAGAAGGGTAAAAGTGTTCAGTCAGCTGGTAGAGTGTGGGGTGGATAATGGGGGTGAGGGGGTTAATACAGGAAGCACTTGGGGAGGAAGAGAGAAGACAGTCATCTTGGTAGAGGCCAGGCCTCCCCTGAACCCCCCCTCAAGCATATTCCTTCTAGAGGTAGCATTTGTTATTTTACATTTACTATGCATTTTGGCAGCCTTTCAGGTAATGTGAATGGACAGATAACTGATGAAAATGTTTATAATTTTTTTAAATGTTATTTATTTCTGAGAGAGAGAGAGAGAGAGAGAGATAGCATGCGTAGAGGAGGGTCAGAGAGAGAGGGGGAGACACAGAATCTGAAACAGTCTCCAGGCTTTGAGACAGCTGTCAGCACAGATCCTGATGCAGGGCTGGAACCCACGAACCGTGATATCATGACCTGAGCCAAAGTCGGATGCTTAACCGACTGAGCCACCCAGGTGCCCATGACAAAAATGTTTAAATGCAATTCTAATAATCCTCGCCGATGCACACATGCACATTTGGTAGAAGTATTGGAGATATGGGTGGATTACCTTGTTTTCTACATTTGTAACATAACATGTGTGCATGTATAGTATGTCAATAACAGTCCAACTACCATATATCTGTAACTCTTTACAGTGACAAAGCCCTTTCCTTATGTAATCTTACTAAATGTTCATCATGAGTTAGAGCAAGTAGGTTTAAATGTGATCCACATTTAATGCATAAGAAAACTTTGACTCAGACTAGGTAGCTTCTCCTGATGGGTGTATGGATACAGAATTCAATTTTTTTCTAGTTTTAAAATTAGTATATATGGATAGTTCTATCCATGACAAGGAATTATTTGGTTGTGCCCTCAGATTATCCCTATTAAGGTTGGTATATGACTTCCAGTCTTTTCCTTTTCAGGGCTATTTTTCAGGGGTACCCCATTGGCTCATGGCTGGCTTAACAGGGGGTTTTGTTAATGTATATATAAAGCAGTAGCAACAAAAAATATTTTTTGCCTACACTGCAGCATTATAATATGGCAATGTGAAAAATATGATATATTCATTTATGTGGTTTCCCATTGTTTGCTACCAGAAGCGTTACCTTTAGGAACACTTAAAAACAAAATACTTCTGGGTGAGGGTCATGAGACAATCGGGGAGTATAGTAGCATAAAGACGATTTTTTTTTTTATGTTTTAAAGCTTATTTACTTATTCTGAGAGAGAGAGAGAGAGAGAGCACTGTGGGGGGTGGGGGGCAGTGGCAAAGAGAGAGAGAGAGAGAGAGAGAGAGAGAATACCAAGCAGGCTCCACACTGTCAACCCTGATGTGGAGCTTGAACTCACAAATTGTTAAGATCATGACCTGAGCTGAAATCAAGAGTCACTTAACAGACTGAGCCACCCAGGCGCCCCAAGACCATTTTAAAACACCACTGTCCCTGATAGCATCATCTCCTAAGATAACACACACATCTCTTTTTCCTATAGCTCCACCTACACTGGCTTCTATAACTTTCCCTTTTTTTTTTGGTAGTTGCACATAGTGGGAATATGAGATGCCTTAACAGGCTGTAGGATATCTTTCTGTGTGAGCAAGTGGTCAGGAATCATTCACATCTCTTCCTCTGGCATCTCCAACCAGGCCTGTGGGATCCAGACTCAACAGAGAACAGAAGATTCGAGCCTCCAGGATGGCGTTCAGACTTAAGTTCAGAGCTGTGAGTTCCTCCTTAACTTTAAATTATCCTTTTATCATTTGATTGTAATTAATTAAATCAATTTTAAATAAATCAATCAAAAGTTATATATTATCTTAACTTTAAGTCCCCTTTAAAAACTTAAGTTGAGTAAAATATTTGGGAAGGAATTTGAACCTCAAATTGAAGTCCCTCGGCCCAGACCATCTCTTTGGAGATCTACTGTTGAAAAAAAGAGGCCATATGACAATCTGTGAACAAAGGAAAAAGGAAATGCCCAGAGAAAGGCTCTGAGACATGAATGATAAGGAGGAGTTGTCCATGTGAAAATCTGGAAAAATGTTCTGGGTAGAGGGGATGGCCAGAGCATCGGCCTGGGATGGAAATGAGTGTTAGACTCAAAGAATGCCAGAATGGCAGGGAAGGTGTCTTTCTCTGCACTGGACTCCTGGCTACCACCCAGGCTGGGGGGCCCCTGGTGATGATCCAAACTGCACTGGTTACCCCAGGCCCTCTGTATGGTTCTGACTTGTTAGCCTTATTCCTTTATGCTATGTCCTTATAAAATAGGATTTTATTTATTTACTTATTTTTGCTTTTTATTTTATTTTTATTTTTAAAATATAGTTTATTGTCAGGTTGGTTTCCATATAACACCCACCAGTGCTCATCCCCAACAAGCGCCTTTCTCCAGGCCCATCGCCCCCTCATCCCCCATCAACCCTCAGTTTGTTCTCAGTATTTAATTAAGAGTCTCTTATGGTTTACCTCCCTCCCTCTCCTTAACTATTTTTCCCCTTCCCCTCCCCTATGTTCTTCTGTTAAGTTTCTCCTGCTCCACATATGAGTGAAAACATATGGTATCTGTCCTCTGCCTGACTTATTTCACTTAGCATAATACCCTCGCGTTTCATCCACAGTACTGCAAATGGCCAGATTTCGTTCTTTCTCATTGCCATGTAGTATTCCATTGTATAGATAAACCACATCTTCTTGATCCATTCATCAGTTGATGGACATTTAGGCTCTTTCCATGATTTGGCTATTGATGAAAGCACTGCTATGAACACTGGGGTACATGTGCCTATAGGAGGGTACATCAGCCCTCCTATATCCCTTGGGTAAATTCCTAGCAGTGCTATTCCTGGGTCATAGGGGAGTTCTACTGTTAATTTTTTGAGGAACCTCCACCCTGTTTTCCAGAGCAGCTACACCAGTTTATATTCCCATCAGCAGTGTAGGAGGGTGCCCGTTTCTCCACATCCTCACCAGCATCTAGAGTCTCCTGATTTGTTCATTTTAGCCACTCTGACCAATGTGAGGTGGTATGTCAGCATGGTTTTTATTTGTTTTTCCCTGATAATGAGTGACGTTGAGCATCGTTTCATGTGTCTATTTATTGGCCATCTGGGTGTCCTCTTTGGAGAAGTGTCTATTCATGTCTTCTGTCCATTTCTTCACTGGATTGTTTTTTGTGTGTGGAGTTTGGTGAGGTCCTTATAGATTTTGGATACTAGCCCTTTATCCGATATGTCATTTGCAATTCTTTATTCCCCATTCTGTTGGTTGCCTATTAGTTTTGTTGATTGTTTCCTTTGCTGTGCAGAAGCTTTTTATCTTGGTGAGGTCCCAATAGTTCATTTTTGCTCTTGATTCACTTGCCTTTGGAGATGTGGCAAGTAAGAAATTGCTGCAGCTGAGGTCAAGGAGGTTGTTTCCTGCTTTCTCCTCTAACATTTTGTTGGTTTCCTGTCTCACATTTCAGGTTATTCATCCATTTTGACTAAAATGGGATTTTAATCTTGGTGTCCTCAACTCTTTAGAATCTAGCTCAGTACTACATAGTAAGAAAATGTTTTCTGATGATCTAAAGTAAACATTAAGTCGAAGCAGTAAAAGATGCACATAAATAGACCCATTAGGCCTTTCAGGGTTACTTCCTGTTTTATACACAATTTTAATGATACTGTTAATTAATGAATGAGGCAAGCTATATTCTTAGTCCACAACAGGTTAGAAATAGCAATATAATGATGTCAGCTGCTGATAAAGCAGGGTGGTTATTGCTACATATACTTAAAGTGACAAGTCAGAAAGAGCCTGTAATGGCCTGACGGCCAATACTATGAGCAAGGAAAGAAGCAGAAAAATCACCAAAAACTTCTCCAAACGTGCACACACACATTCATACACACACATGCACACACATGCACATGTATGCACACACAGAAAATACTTAATAGTTAGCTTTCTGGGCCTATTTACGGTAGAAAAACAGCTCTGAAATGCTTAAATTATAAGATTGTCACTGGATTCTATAAAATGATCACAAGGCATCTGTAAGTTGTTAGATTCCATTTGCTCCTGATGTGAAAAAATCTGTTCTTTTTTTTTTAAAAAAAGTTTATTTTTGAAAGACAAAGCACAGGGGGGATGAGGGCAGAGAGAGAGAGGGAGACAGAATCCAAAGCAGTCCCCAGGCTCTGAGCTGTCAGCACAGACCCTGATGCAGGGCTCGAACCCACGAACCAAGGGATCATGAGTGGGCCGGAGTCAGATGCTCAGCTGACTGAGCCATCCAGGTGCCCCTCTGTGTATTATATTTTAAAAGTTCATCACATAATGTACTGCTTTCAAAAGCTTTCAAACTCGGAAATACAACTCGGAGCCTAGTCTCTCCCCCGTACCCTTCCCCAGTACCACTAGATTTGTTTCCTTGAACTTTCTAACCTGTGAGATATTCATAGGAAAAAAACTACACGGGATTAGTACAGGTCAAGGATTTATCACACAGTAAATGACCACGACCCAAAAGGAGGACACTGTCAACCGCTTAGGATTCCCTGCATGTTCCCTCAATCTTACCCACTCCCTTCCCAACACAGGGACCCCCACGTGACTTCGCTGGGAAGTCCTTGCTTCTTTTCTTCATAGTTTTACCACTTAAGCATGCATTTCCGAACACCAAGACTTAATCTGGGCTGGATCAGGAATTTTGTGCAAGGGAAATCAAACTATGAACCCTTCTTTAGCTTATGTTTGTGAAATAACATCTATGCATTTCCTTCCAGGTAACAATCAGTTGTTCCTTGTCATCACATGTTATCTGGCCACTTTTGACTCCCAAAGGTGATTTCGTAATGGTATTTCACTGTCTGCCTGCTCTGCAGATAATATTTCCTTCCATGGAAATGGACATCTGAGCACTTTTGTGGGCTGTGCTGCTATGGGCAGCTTTGTGTATGTCTTTTGTTGAACACAGGGTACATTTCTCTTGGGCTTATGCCTGGAAGATGTACACTAGGTTTAAATCTAACTGTGGTCTAATTTGCATTTCCTTCAACTGTGATCTAGAGCACCTTTTAATGTGTTTATTAATCATCATTGTGAAGTGCCTGTTCTAGTCTCTTGACCATTTTTTTTAAATTGGATTTTTTTTCTTGGTATATGAACATTCTGTACATATTCTGAAATCCGCTCTTGGTCAGTTCTGTGTGCCCTAGGCCTCTTCCTCCACCCTGGCCTCCATCTCTCTGTGCAAGTGTCTTTCCCTTTGGGTAATACATCTTGTATGCTATTTGAGAAGTCTGTCCCCACTCGGAGTTCATCAGTCTTTGTTTATACTGTTTCTAGAAGTCCTATTATTTTGGCTTCTACATTTAGGTAAATTCTTTTGTGTAGGGTGATAAGTAGAGGGTCAAGTAAGTTTCATTTGTTGTCATTTGGATATCCATTTATTACCGTTTATCTTGACCCTGCTGCTTGGCAGGGATTTGGCCACAAATCGAGTGTCCATATATATGTTTCTGAGCTCTATTGTTTCTACTCAGACACATTCTTGAGGTATCTGAATATCCCTATAAGGGAAAGGAGGTAAGAAATTAGTGAAAATTATTAGTGATTATGTGGGTGAAATCAATAATTAGGCTAGGATTTTAACTCTGCCACTGACGAGTCCTGTAACATTGGGATAAGCTATTTAACTTGCCCCATTTCCTGGCTTGTATACTTAGCTCTGAGTATTACAAGGATTGATGACTTGATATATGTAAAATGTTTAGCACACGTGAAGCACTCAGCAGTCACGATCCTTAATCTGCAATTTAAAAACTCACTTAGCCCCAAACCCTAAACTGAATTGATGCAAAAAATCAAAAGTGTTGCCGTTCAGTACAATATTCGTGCATTTTTACAGCAAACAGTATCTGTAGGTTTGATTATAGGGCAGTCAAGGCCCCACAGAGTGTCTCCCATCTTAGTTTCTAAAACTGGAAAGTTATACATTCTGAAACACATCTGGCCCCAGAGGCTCAGTAAAGGTTGTGGGTTGATGTCAGCTCAAGGTTTTGCAGCCTTGGGCAAGACTCTGGGTGGCCCTCAATCTGCATTAATGGTGCCATTAATCCAATCAGTTTTAACTTACAGGACAAGAGGCACCCAAAAAAGCAAGCTGAATGCAAGTGCTTTCGAAGTGTGTGTGTAAACATAGGCTGTTTAGAGTATGTGTTAAGTTCTCAGCAGTGAACGTTCCCTTTCCAATTTTTTGAAGTTTTGATCAGCTCCCGGTTGGAAGTGATATAAAGTGTGAGCGGTTAGCTCTGTGCCCCACATCCAAGCCCACAGTTACAGGGGTGGGGAGGCTTGTCAGGATGAATGTCCAAAAAGAGATGAGATGGTGTCCGCAGCCCATGTGGCCAGGGCTGAGGTGTTGCTGAGCTCAATGAGCAGGTGCCAATGGATTGCCACCACGAGGAGATTCTGTTTTGGAGGTCACCCCGAGGAAAGGTGCTGGTCGATAGCTATCTCCAAGGGCTGGCTTTGAAGTCTGGCACACAAGCAAAACCACAGTCCCTCTAAAAAAGCCTGGGCTGATTTGATTTCCATGTCTGCTCTCCAAGCAATATGTCCTGGCCCTTGGACTGATGTGCCCAGCATCTGAGGCTGTGGAGTAGTGACGTCAGGGCCCCAAGTTTCCGGATGACACTAATCAAAGCTTCCCACTCAGTCTCGTCCCAGCACAAACTACAGTGTGCAAACTACAATGGTTGCTATGGATTGAGTACTCCTCATGTGCACATCAGGTACTATGCTACGTGCTATAAATAGCTGAGCTCATTTGCTCTGATAGGGACCTTATTCCCAATTTACACAGGAGCAAATGAAGGCAGGGAAAGCAAGTGGTAAAACAGGAAACTGAGTTAAGCCCTTTGGCCCAGAGTTGGTGTGCATAGCCACTGACTTTTCTCAGAGCCCTGCTCTGTAGCTTCTAGGAAGCAGCACTCCCGACTCCTTCCCCCTGATGGAGGAGAGAGCTCTTGCTTTGGGAACGAAACCAGCCTCGTTCCTATGGGCCTTTCTATCTACTCTTCCGTCGTGCACAGCAGGGCAACTAGTAAGCCGAGCCTCACTTTTCCTCTGCTGTAAAACCAGGACCATGTGGCAGAGGGAAGAGTCTGGGATTTGGAATAAGATCGAGGTTTGACCCCTGCCTAGCAAATTTCGAGCAATCCTATGTCATGCCCCCCTAACCTTTCTAGAAGCCTCACCTAGAACAGGAGCTGCTCTCACTCCCAGGAAGGTGTGGGGGGTGGGCATTGGAGAACTTCTGCCCGCACATAACCCGGCAGCTCTTAGGAGAAGTGTGACGATGGACGCTCCCTGGGACAGGTCTGGGTGGAGAAAGATGTGTGGCCACACAAGGAAGACACGGGCAGAGCGCACATCTGCTACAGCGGACGAGCTGGCGGGGATGCTGCTCTGGAGAGAAGAGCAGCCCCTCTCCCCATGCTGGCTAATCCAGCCCCATCCCTGGCAGACCCAGGGCTCCCCGCTGGCCAAGTGTCTTAACTGCAGAGTCCAGGCTTCTAGGGCAGAAAGCACCCCAAAGCCTGATAAGGCCGAACAATCCCGGCTTTGTTTTTAGAAGGATTTGTCTCTGAGTTTCCAGTTGGCTTTTATCTGTGTCTCAGCGTCTCTGACCTCTTCAGCCTCACAGGCGCTCAACTAGAAGATTCAGCCTCTTGGGGGAGGAGAGCGCAGGGGACCGGGGAGCCCCGGCTAGTCCCCCACTTGCCCGGGTCTCCCGTGGCCCCGCTGCGCTGGGGCGGGGAGGGCGCGCAGGGCGCGCGACCCGGGCGCTGCCTTTGGGGCCCAGGGACCGCGTGGGGATCTCGTCCGCAGCCGGCCGCCTGTCTTCCCTCCGCAGCCGGCCGGGAGGTCACGATGGGCTCATTAAGCCGGCAGGTAGGCAGTGCCCCGGCGGCGGCAGGCGGTCCTGGAATGTGCGAGGGGCGTGATGACAGCAGCTGCCGCCGGGTTTTTGCGCAACACCTTCGCTATATATACCCTGGCGGCTAGGCTCCACCTGGTTCCTCCTTGGGTCCATTACCTGCGCTGGGAGCGCTGGTGAGTACCGCCGCCGGGGCAAGGGCTCTTCCTTCTCCCCTCTCGCTCTCGAAAGAACCTTCATTTACTTTTAATTTACTTAATTCTTTTAGACATCCCTCGATGTTGACCTCAAGGAGCTTGGCTGGCTTTGGACTGCGGAAGAAAAAAAAAATAATAAACCTTCTCTACATTTTCAGATTATAGTTTTCTTTTCGATGTTAATGCAATAGCTGTTATTACAATTCCCATGACTAGCTATTTACCCCTGGCCATGTTATTAATTAGCCACCGTTGAGGGTTCTGAAACTATAGTTGTCCTGGGATTCGTGGTTCCGGGAGGAAAAACGGAATAGAAGGTGCCACTTAGAGATTGGGACGTCTGGCCTCTTTTTTGGTCACGAACTAGCTGTGTGACCTAAAGCAGGTTGCTGTGAGCCCCTGGGCCTCAGTTTCCCCCTCACAGAGGAGGAACCCTCTCAGTCTTTTCCTGCGCTGAAAATTCTAGGTCTGTGTGGCTGTCCAGTAAGGCAATGCCCCCGAGTGTGACTTCCACGTGCTGCCATTCTTGTTTGCCTAGGGATTAAAGTGACTTCAGGATATAGTCTAGTTTGCCGGTTGCATCGGGGCAGGTGGGATCTGCACAGGGCTGGTCTCTCAGCTTGGCTTGGGAGAACAGAGCCCAGAATTTTTCACTGTTTTGAGTCAGGGGAGTCCCAAGTGAGCAGTCTGGGGAAATGGCTTGCAAGGAAATGTGTTCAGGTGGGGGTGGGTTTGGGGGGGGCACCCAGCATCTCCAAGGCTAGAAAGAGGGTGGCATGTGGAATGGATGTAAATTCAGTCTTCAGAGTCCCAGAGGCAGATGCCTGCCACGGGTAGCTGGTACTGAGGTGGAGAGAGTTAGAATCACTCCTTTTCTGGGGCGCCTGGGTGGCTTAGTCGGTTAAGCCTCCAACTTTCGCTTAGGTCATGATCTCGCGGTTCTGGGTTCGAGCCCCGCGTCGGGCTCTGTGCTGAGTGCCAGCTCAGAGCCTGGAGCCTATTTCAGAGTCTGTGACTCCCTCTCTCTCTGACCCTCCCCTGCTCACGCTGTCTCTCTCCTAGAAATAAAACATTAAAAAAAAAAAAAAAAAGTCACTCCTTTTCCATAAGGAAGTGGCAGCTATCTGAAACATGTTGATTTCATGGAAGCAACTTGTGGATTTCTTCACATAGAATCCCCTCTCCCTCCCTGTTTCTATTCAGAAGTGATTTCTGTGTTAGCCTTGCTTGCGTCAGTCCTGTTTGTCTTTCTCTGCTTCCCCCCACCCCTGAGCCAGAGCTCTTTGAGTTGTTCTGGGCCTGGTGTTCTTGAAAAAGTTGTGCCTCATAGGATCAACAATTGTTTCGGGTTGTTAGGAGTGTTTGAATCTCTCTGCTCCTGCCAGCCAACAGCCAATAAGGATCTCTGTTTTTTCTAACTTTGGGGACTGGTGGCAAGAGATGGTGCTTGTACAACATTTGGGTGTTTAACAAATAGCCACCTCCCAAGTCTACCCCAAATCACCCAACTGTTTCATTGAAACAAGTCCCCAGTAGTGGGAGGAAGATGGACAGGATGTCTGGATTATAGCTGTTAGGCACAAAGCTGACATAAAAATAGCCTGAATTCAGTTTAATGAAGAAAACAGCTTCTCGGGATCAGTCATTTGGAATAAACTTTTCATACCATTTTCAGTCACCGTCTTCCCCGCCTTCCCTCCTTTTCTCCCCCCCCCCCCAAAAAAAAAGGCACAGAATGGCAATATCAGCTGGAGGTAGTCAGGACATCCCAGTGAATGTAAAAATGCTCAAGAGTGTAAAATGAGAGCTGCAAATAGACTGCAATATGTTAAAACTGTTTTTTTGTGAATTAGCTCTTTTAACCACCCTCCAACACAATGCAAAATAATGAATATGGTTCCAAGTTAATTGCAGGATTTAAAGTATCATAAATGCAAATTGAAAGTGCACCATGAGGGTGTGGTTTGGTAGTACGGCCCTAGTTTAAAAAGAGAGCAAAATGTCTGTTTAAAATCCTGTTAGTGCATATGGTCAAGAGTCTAACCTAAAGCCACTCATGAATGCAAAACTCAGGCCAATTACCTCTGTCTCCTGTCCCACGCACCCCCCTCCCATCACTACCGAGTCATTGGGGGGATTATTTTGCCTTGTGATGATTGAAGGAAGATGGAAAATTAAGTAGCCATTGCCCTCTTAGGAATTTTTAAAGTCTTGGGCATTCTTTCAAAGTAGGAAAAGATTTCTTAAGCGTCTTGAGAACATCAGCATCAGACTACCTGAGTCTGAATTGTTTCTGAGGGGCCAGCATCTTTATAACTTGAACCAATGCATTTCTTTGGGTCTTGTTTTCCTCCTTGATGGCATTAGTACTAAAGTATGAATACTTGAAAGTAAGTTCACAGAAATAAAAGGGTTGATTTGTGTCTAGGGCTTGCACAGTACCTGATTGAAAATACTCAAGGACCATTTGGATGGCTGCAGGTTGGAGAAGCCCAAGGAATGCAGAGCGTAAGGGTTGGGCGGTCACCAGGTGCTCTACGTTTTCCTGCTCCCGGGTCTGAGAGGAGCCGAGAAGTTTCTTCTGCTGGCCTTCAGGAGTTTTTCCTGGCATGGGATACACATGTGGTTGCAGGGAGCCGAGCCAGAAGGGTTGTTAACATAGCCAGATCAGTTGTAGGGCTGAGTGGCGAGGAGCAAGGAAACAGATGTGAAATCATAGCCCTGAACCTCATGCTTAAGCATTAAACACACACACACACACACACACACACACACACACACACACACACACACATCTTTGTGGGTTAGCACCAAACGGTGGAAATGGATGACTTTATCTATCCTTTCTTCTCTGCTTTTTTCTGGCAGGTGGCAAGAGTGTGCTGGAGTGTGTGCCGTGGGGAAAGTGGGGCGAGGGAAGAGCTAGGTCAGAGAATGCCCTAGGGACAGATAGCCTGTGGAGGGGCTCAAAGACTCCAAAGGCCTCTGCTGATGCCCCTTTCTAGAGAAGCAAGCTCCAGACAGGCCAGGGTCTACCCGCTCCCGAGAAAGTGGCATCAGATTCAGGCTGGGGCTCTATCCGGCCCATTCCGTGTCTGCCTGTCCTGCTTAGCCGACACTCCTAAAAAAGCCTTGGCATACGCCGCGTCCAGGGCTCTGGTATGCCCGAAGCCTTTGTGGGAGCTCTCAGCCTGTCATTACGGCGTTCTTGGCTGGCAATTCTAGGTGCCTTGAGTGAGTCTGCAGGATGGACCCCTGCAGAGGGATGAGCCCAGCCAGCTCTCCCAGAAGCACCCACTGAGCCTGGACTGAGTGAGGCGACTTGGGCCCTTCGGTGCCATGCTGCTTGGATGGGGCCCAGAGGGTTCCTCCTCCCTCCCTCTCTCTCTCTGTGGCAGCACCCGGCCGAGAGGTCTAGGGAAGGGCCCCCAGCTTTGCGACCAGCATTCTTGGGTTCAAATCCGGACTCGTCTGCTGGAAGCTGGGGGACTTACTTGATTTCTCTGTCTCAGTTTCTTTGTAAACAGGAAAGAACTTCGTTGTTGTACAATTTGACGAGGTCACGGATCCCATAGGACAACCCCCCATCTCTCTCTCTCTCTCTCTCTCTCACACACACACACACACACACACACACACAGACAAGATGTTAGTGCCTTTCTCTCCTGTGCTTCAGGTTCCTTTACTGCACGGATATTTACAGAGGACCCACTGCTGTGCTGAGCACTGAGGTGAGGAGCTGGTGGCCCAGGGCGCAGTGGAGTTTAGGCCGTGCATTGTTTGCGATACAATTCGTTCCGCAAAGCTCTGCGTGTTGACTCTGCTGGGCACCCTGCCCGGCCACACCTTTGCTCGTTAATCAGTCTGTCTTACCACAGATAAATGAGGGAGTCGGTATTATCCCCATTTCTGAGCTGTCGAAACTGAGGTTCAGAGAGGCTCAGGTCACCCACTGTGTGGTTCTCTCGGTGCTGTGTGCCAGGTGCTGTGATGTCAGCAGACTGGCAAGTCCCAGGCCCTGGAGAACCCTGAACAGCTGCCCAGGGCCGATCATGGGGAGTTCACTCCGGGCCCTCCCTTTACTCCAGATCCGTGTGTCAGCCGCACAAGAGCTGGGGCTCTGCTCCTTGGGAAGTCTGGTGAGTGGGACCTGTGTGCCCATGCTGCTGAGGACAGTGACCGCCGGCCAGGTGCCCTACATTCCCTCACTTCCCAGGTCTTGAGAGGAGCAGCTAGAGCTGTGGGGGTGGAGAGGGCCAGGAGGCGAGTGGCTGGCCAACCGGCCGGCCGGCCGGCCGTTGCAGAGTCCTCTGGGCTTGGTCAGATGGCTCACCTGGCTGCCTGCCCCGCCAGGGGGGGCAGGGCAGAAGTGGTTTGTCCCGCTCCGCCCCTCCTTTTCTTACCTGCCAGGGTCTGTGTGGCACAGTGAACTTCCACCGAGCGGTGGTGGAGTACGCGAATGTACCAGAAAACGAAGTAGTGCACGAGGGGAAGTGATTGCTTCATCAGGGAAGTGTTTGTAAAGAGGGAATGGACTTGGACAGATGTTGGACTTGGAATAGGGAAGATAAGACTTCTAAGAAGGAGGAGTGGAGACATTCAATAGAAATTTTCTTTTGCTTTCGGTGGTACTGGTGGTGAAGTGAGGGCCTGCAGGTGAATGAAGCGAGCACTGGCCTCACACAGAGCAAGCAAGTATTCAAGGTGTTTTAGCACGTTGGGTCCCCTGCATGATACGCTAGTCCTTTCTGCTCAGGTCAGTGCAAATGAGTGTCTGCTTGTTCTATTGCTGACAGCGTCCTAAACCACCTGGACATCAGCCCGTGGAAGCGTCTGTTTCTGTATTTGCTAGATACAATTATTTTGTGTTCACCCCAGGCAATTCTGATCAGCCAGAGAAATCCGGTCACTGAAAACATGATTTAAATAGGCAAACAGTCACTCTTCTTACACCTTACTGCTGATAAGAGCCCAAATGGGGCTATTGTGACATTGAGGGTGCAGTTTCTTGATATAGTTGCCCCATCGAACAGATCTTGTCCAGCCCAACCTCATCATCATGATGAGGAACAGCCACTCAGTAGTCAGATTCAGGCTTGATTCGTTTCCTAGGCGTGGGTCCAGTTCATCCCTTCAGTAGCCAACCCTGTGTGTTTGACTCTTCCTTTCACAAATATGAAGGGCCTACTCTGCATATGCTACTGAGCACTGGGAGGAAAAGTATAATATATAGGTCTTGCCCTCTAAAACTTTGATAAGCCTTCTCAACTGGAATTAATGTGCAAAAGAGATTGGGGGATAATTCTAGCATGAATTAAGACTATGAAAGAAAGGAGCAGGTAGAAGGTCACGATTTTCCATTTTTTTCCTTCCAACCACCCTTAAGGGCAGAATAAGCCAAACATATGGACCTCTGCAGGTCTGTGAGTAGCCCAGAGTAGCCCACTGCAAGCTCAGAACTCATGTAACCCTTGTACTCTATACATGCCCCTGCTTGTGTTAGTATGATAGCTGCAAACTACACAGGGTTTACAATGTGTCAAATGCTATTCTGAGAACTTTTAAAACATAAGGCACTTAATCATAATAATCCTTCATCAGGAATAATCCTTCATCAGTGATGTTATCCTAATTTGACATGTAGGGAAACAGAAGCAAAGGAATTAGCCCCAATTCACACAGCAGATGGCATTGCCAAAACTTGAACCCAGGCAATCAGGATTGAAAGTCTAGTCTCCTAACCTGCAGACCTCCTCAGCCCTCAGTCCCCAAGGGATATCTGTCAATGTCTGGAGATATTTTTGATTGTCCAAAATAAGGGTGAGGGGGTGCTCCTGGAACTAGTGAGTAGAGATCCGGGATCCTGCTAAATATCCTACAGTGCACAGGGCAACTGACCCAACAAAGCATTATCTGGCCCCAAATGTCAATAGCGCCAAGGCTGAGAAACAATGTGCTCCGTGTAAATATCACCTCTCCAGAGTAAATCATCTACCAGTCACTCTACTTAACATCCTCTCCCTCCAGTTAGGTGAGTAAGATCAGTGCTCCAGGAAAATAAGTTTATGTCACGGCCAAGGAAATTGTAAATCAGGGCCCTAACCTCACTGACAGGTTGAGCTGTGTTTAAAAACTGTCTCTTGTCCCTCCCCTGCTAGGTGACTTTGAACAAGTTGCTTGGTCGCTTGGCACTCCAGGCTTGTGCCCCCTTTCTTGCATGAAGGTAGAATGAGAGAGGATATGTGTCAGGGCCAGCATAGCACACGGCACCTCGCTGGTGCTCGTTAAATGGTAGTTGTTATTAGAAACCAATTACACTGTGTGTGGTGGAGTGCCGTGTGAGGAACACAGGCCCTATGTGTAGGTGTGTGGGGAAGGGCAGAAGGGAGAGGCCTGCAGAACTCAGGCAGGAGAGAAGAGAGGACGTGGGCAAGCCCACAGACGAGGGGGTAGGTCTTCTGGGCGGGGTGCTTCCTAGGCAAGAGGAGAGGTGCTGGGTTGGGGGGCCGTGGGAGATGACCTTGCCGATCTGGGCAGACAGTAGCAAGAGTCACAGACAGCAAAGTTCCCATGGAGGGGGACATCCGGGGTGATGGGGAAGTGAGTCGGACTTAAGTCAGAGTCAGGTTGAAGTGTGGACTGGTGTTAAGTGGCCTGTGGACAGTGACGCCCGAAGGTTGACGTTCAAATGCAGGTATTTTGTACCAATATCTAGGTCGGCCGGTGCTTCTGGGACCCAGTTCACAGAGCCCTGGCTTCCTCCCAGGACGCTGCCTGCGGAAGTGGGGTGCTGACTTCTGCCACTCGGGATGTTGAGGCATCTTCTCCAAGTAATGGGCCTTCAGTCAGATGCATCGCACTTCAGATGCTGTTATTACATGACTCATCCCTTCGAGGAGTGTTGCATTCACATCATAGTTGAGAGACAAATGCAGACTTTGGAGTCAGAGACTCTTTTAAAAAATTTTTTTTATTGTTTTATTTATTTCTGAGAGAGTGAGAGCGTGAGTGGTGGAGGGTCAGAGCGAGAGAGACACAGAATCTGAAGCAGGCTTCAGGCTCTGAGCCATCAGCACAGAGCCCGACGCAGGGCTCGAACCCACAAACTGCAAGATCATGACCTGAGCTGAAGTCGGATGCCCAATCGACTGAGCCACCCAGGCACCCCTGGAGTCAGAGACTCTTAACTGCACTGCAGCCTTGGACCAGGTGGCTTTGCCCCTCTGAAAAGCTTCGGTTGTCTCATCTGTAAAATGGGAAGAACGCTAGCCTCTCACAGGCTTGCTCAGAGGAGGAACATGAACCAGTTGGACAGGTTACCGTTCCAAGCACTTTGCAGAAATTAACTCACTAAAGCTGTCTAATAACCCAGTGGGCTGCAGACTGTTATAAACTCCATTCTGCATATGAAAAACTGAGGCACAAAGCAGTCAAGCGACTTGCTCAGGTCACAGTGCATCTGGGGCAGAGCTGGATATTGGTTCTGAGCCTCTGTGCTGTCAGGTGCCCAGACTAGTGCCTGACTGAAAGAAAGAGCTCCAAGATTGTTCCTTTCTTTCCGCCAGTGCACTGTGGCTAAGGATCCCTGTGTTGGGAGAGTCACAAAGCAGACACCTGAGCTATACTCCCCCAAACACGTGGGCCTCGCCCTGTCTTTTCTTTTTAACCTGCGTGCTGTTTCAAAGCCGAGCCTGTTCACCTGCATGGTGGCCTTGAGGTGAGCTTGGAGCTCTCCCAGGCCAGCCTTGGTCTCCTCCCCAACCACTCAGCTCTGCCCCGCCTCCCCTGCCTGCGCCCCAGCCTTGAAGCTGCTTCCCAGCACACCCTGGGAAGGGGGCCCCCCAATCCAACACACCTTGAGAGCAACAGGCTTGTCAGCTATAAGACTTTTCATTGAGCCTGAGGGAGGAGTCCAGCCTCTGACAGGCACAGCAAGCAGCTCCTGGAGGCCGCTCTTTAGAAGCAGCCCTGCTTCTAGAAGCCAACTGAGTGGCTTGCAGAGAACACCCAGCCTGAAAGCAGCTGCTGGAAAAGGCTCTGGATTCAAACTGACCTGGGCTCAAGGCCCTACCGCTTGGGGCCTTGGGCAAGTTACTTAGCCTCCTTGTGCCTCAGTTTTTTCGTCTGTATAATGGGAGAATAACAACGACTCTCTGGAAGGTTGAGCACAGCCTGGCTTAGTAAATGCTGGCTCTCGCTGGCCAGCAGGCCCCAGCATCCTGCTCAGAATGCACGGGAGGCCTGTGGTGTGCCCGGCCCCATGTTGGATGCTTGTTAGGTTGAAATGAAAGGCCCGGCTTGTGCTTTCATGGAGGCCAGTGACTGCAGGATGTTTCCTGTGATCCAGGCTTCTGCAGTGGCGTGGGCAAAGTCAAGAAAATCCTTAGGCTAAACAAACCGACGAAAACCCCTTTGTGATGGGGACACAAAATCAGCGTAAGTCCTAGCGTTACCGGTTCGCCTAACAGTGACTGACGTCCCTGGGTGTCTCTGAACCATCTCACTTTGTGGGTCTGGGGTTGGGCTACAAATGAAAAAGAATTTGGAAATTTCATAGAGTAGAAAACAAGTCGCCCATAATCCCATCACCCACTGTGAATCCAGGGAACGTTTCTAGACCCTGTGAGAACATGCTGTGAGTAAGACAAAAAAAAGTACCTTTTATTCACAATTTATCTAAAGCATTTTTTCTGATTCTTTTAAAGGTTATTTATTGTGTGTGTGTGAGAGAGAGACAGAGACAGAATGAGTAGGGGAGGGACAGAGACAGAATCCCAAGCAGCCTCAGTGCTGTCAGTGTGGAGCTGATACGGGGCTCGAACTTGTGAACAGTGAGATTGTGACCCAGGTGGGGATCAAGAGTCGGCCACATAACTGACCGAGCTACCCTGGTGCCCCTTTGCTAATTCTTTATAACCTTTTTAATGGCATGTGGCATGCATGCTATTACATTTCATGGATGTATCATGGTTAGTACAATAATTTTCCTGTCTTTGCTTTTCAAACCCCAAGTGACTGCGGCAACATCTTTTTTGGTCTGCATCCCATTCATTTCATCAGCCACCACTGATGGGGGCATTTTCAGCATGCCTGGCATAGCTACAGACCCCAAGGATGCAGTGTTGTACAAGACAAAACCTCTTTTTTTGGTAGAGCTTGCATTTTGGTGCACAGGAAGTGAATTCATTAAAGAAAAATAGGAAAGGGCAAAAAACAGAAAACTAGGAGTCAGATGCAGATTCTGGGAAAACCTCTTCAAAGAAGTGTTCAGAACAGGAAGGTACTTAGGATTTTCTGAGAGAAAATATTCCTAGATACTGAGTTCCTAGAAGTGTATTGAAGATGTACTGAAAATGTAAAGCACTTTAGACATGTTGCCAACGGTTTTCCAACAGTGCCCATCTCACTGCATCTTCTCCAGCACAGCATATTATACTCAAATTATTTTTTTCTGCTGATTTGATAGTTGAAACTTATCTCACTGTTCTAACGTGCATATCTTGTTAATGAGGCCAGACTTTTTTGTAGTATTTCAGCCACTTGTATTTCCTCTTCTGTGAATTGTTTGTTCCAGTCCTTTGTACTGCACTAATGTGTGTCAAAGGACAAGGACCACAAAGAGGGGACTTTCAAGTGTGTCAGAAGCCACACTTCCTCTCTGTGTAACCAAGAAAGGCTTTGTTGAGAAAGTGGCTTATGAGCAAGTGTCTACCAAAGGTTAGAAACCATGTGGTTCTGACAAAGGGTCATTAATCCAGGCAGCATGTCATAGGATAATTGCTGCCATTTATTGGATGCTTGCTTGGTTCTAGACACTTTCTAGGTATCACCATTAATGCTATAACCCTGTACACATAGCCTGGATTGTCCACATTTTATAGATGGAGAAACATTTATGCCTTTATGCTTGGAGGTATAAAATGACCGACCTAAGCACACAGCCACTGATAAGTGACACCACTGGGATTCGAACTAGTTCCAATGTGTCATGCTGCTCACAGAAGACTGGGTGGTGGGTAAAGCAGGCAGAATGCATATGAACATTACGTATACATTAGGTCCACTGTGTGGGGTTTGGTGCAGATGTGCAATCTAGAACAAAAGCGGGAGGGAACCATTGGAGGACCGAGAGGACTTGGTGTACCGTGAGTTGATGAAGAAGGATGGCTTTGAATCCCCTTTCTGACTAAAGGAAAGAGTTAAGACAGAGGCTGAGTCAACAGTTGGAGAAATCAAAGGAAGTTCAGTGGATAGATTTGAGGCAAGAATGGAGAGAAACACTATAAGAAGTGGGTTGACTTAGTGACAGCCTGGGAGAGCGATTGAGGGAGATCCAGAGGTGGAAGAGCCCAACCTTGGAAGGTAGATTCTCTCCCAAATCTTGGCAACCACTAGTTCTTCCCATCATGGCACCTGAGTGGGCCTCCCTTCTGTAGCTGCTGCTTTAAGCTCTGTTTTCCATCTGCAGACCATGGCTCCTTGGCCTCAGCTGGAAAATGCCCAGCCCGATCCCAGTAAATACACAGAAGGGTCCACGAGCCAGCAGCCCATCACATCTGGGAAAGGCAAGGACACCAGCCAAAGTAAGTGCCCATCAGCCCACCCCCGACTGGCCTCCATGGCTCAGGTCTGAGCCTCATTCCTCATGGCCTCTGTTGCTTGTTTTAAGTAGATGACAGCGGGACCTCCGTCACCAAGATTGAGCTTCTGCCATCCTATTCCACCGTGGCGCTAATAGAGGAGCCCACAGCGGTGGACGACCCCTGGGACCTGACGGAGCTCCAGGACACAGGGATCAAGTGGTCAGGTAAAGTAGGTGGGAGGGATTGGGCTCACTGCCTCCACAGGATTGTCTCCTTTCTGTTACCTTCTTTCTTTCCATTGCTCTGATGTCTTTCTTTCTTTTCATTAATTTTTTAATGTTTATTTTTGAGAGAGAGAGAGCGAGCATGAGTGGGGGAGGGGCAGAGAGGGAGGGAGGGAGGGAGGGAGGGAGGGAGGGAGGCGCAGAATCGGAAGCAGGCTCCAGGTTCTGAGCTGTCAGCGCAGAGCCTGACATGGGGCTTGAACTCACAAACCGTGAGATCATGACCTGAGCCGAAGTCGGAGGCTCAACTGCCTGAGCCTCCCAGGTGTCCCTCTGATGTCTTTCAAAAAAAAGTCCTGGCTAGGGATACCTCCCACAATCTTGGAGGCTTGGAGTCAAAGCATAACGTGATAATTGGGGGATCTTTTGTTCTCTCCTGCACTCAACAAATGTGCCAGCATGGAGGTAGTAACAGGCTGGGTGCTATGCTGCTCCTTATAACCCGCTGTGTGCTGACTGGTCCCAGGCACTGTGCTATGGGTACAACAGTGACCAGACGAGGCCCTGCTCTGAGAGCCCCTGGATGGAAGGCTCTCCTCACCTAAACATGGGCATCGAAAAAGGCTTCCAGAAGACAGAATATACAGCCAGAATGGCTGGCGTGCAAACAAATGCTGCCTTTCTTTTTCGGGTGCTGGGTGTAAGGTCTGTCTGTAGATCAGACAGCTGGGAAGGAGGAGGTGAGAACCACTGTAAAATCGAGCAGAGAAAATAGCATCCAAGGACATAGCATTCCAGGATGCCCTCCCCAAATGGAGGCTGTGATTGCTACCTTGTGGCCACATTCTAGAAAATAGTCTGTGCTGTTCTGAAGGTGCTTAGGAGGGCCATTATCTCTGACCCGCACTTAGGTGTCAAGTGCCCATAACTGCCTCACTTCAGCGACACCGGTTCAGCTGAGCGTGGAGTCTGGTTTGCCCTGTCAGTGCCTCAGACCACATCAGACCCCTCCTCCCTAAAGCAAATCCTTTAGAGATGTTTCACCACAGATTTCAGCTAAATGGACTACAGTGGTAATTGCTCTGAAAACTGCAGTTATGGTCGCATCCCATCTCTAGGCCTTGCCATACATAAGAGCTTACAGCTGCCTGGTGATGGGGGGAAGGGATGGTGAGGGAGGGGAGGTAGGAGCTCTGAGCTCATTGCCCAACTTCTCGGTGTTTCAGGCACTAAAAGCCTTTGTACTTTTTTCCCTCAACCCAGAGAGAGATACAAAAGGGAAGATTCTCTGTGTCTTCCAAGGAATTGGGAAATTTATTTTGCTTCTGGCATTTCTCTACTTCTTCGTGTGCTCACTGGATGTCCTCAGCAGTGCCTTCCAGCTGGTTGGAGGTATGGATGAAAGGGACAGAGATCTGGGGTGGGGTATTTTCATGGACTTGGGTTCAGATGTTACAACTCAGCAAGCCCTCTCTAGCCGAAGCCTCCTGGTGCATTTTAAGACAGAAGGTCACTGCGTATCATCTTGTGAAGTCATGCCCCCGTTTTACAGAAGAGAAAACTGAGGTCTTTAAAGGAGCTATGACTGGCTGAGATGGCTTAGGCCAGCAGCCAAGGCTGGGGCCAGTTCCAAGCAAGTCAGCTTGTGTTTGTCCACTGACCCCAGACAGGAAGCTGTTTGATACAAGGACGTATCTAAGGGATCCCTGCTGTCTTTGGGCCTTCCCACTCGCAGAGATTGTTAGATAGGAATGCTCTCAAGCTAAAGCAACTATAGAAAATCAGGGCTGGGCCTTTGTTGGAGAAGGACAAGGGTCCCAGAGCTGGTGGATCCTCAATCCTTAGCAGTTGCCTAAACATCTTCCAGGACTGAGAATAGCTAAGCAGTGTGAGGGGGAGCCAGAAGCGAAATCCCATGTGCTTGGTCAACTGTGTTCCCCTGATGGGTGCCAACAGTGATAGTCAGCACTTTGAATGCCTCATGCAGTCCTACACATTTCTTCGCCAAGCTCCCATTTAAGAGGAGCATCCAAAGTTTAACGAGGTCACACTACCCAGCGCTTAGTTTCACAGCCTTGAGTTGGCATAGTGGGATCCGAGACACAGAAGACCATGGAATCTATTCCCCTGGGTGCCTTCTTGGGAACTCATCTTTGTGGCCTGGGAGAATTGGGGGACGGGGCACCTGTGAGGGTGTATGAAGGGCAGACTGACTTCTTGGAAGACACCCCCAGCACCCCTTTTCCAAAGCACGATCAGCAAGAGATTTTGCTCTCCTAGTGTCTCAGATGAGTTGCCTCCACTCTACTCTCTTGGGCCTCAGTCATCTTCAGTGAATGGATTGGGGAATGGATTGATGGCCTCAGGCATCTGAGGCTAAGCTGGAGCTAGAGAATGGGGGTTGGGTAAGGTGGACAGAGAAGAATGAGAATATCCATTCCTTGGGGGGAAATCTTCTGAATTGAGAACATATGCCCAGAGACAGGAATAGCATATCTGGAGAATCACCAATACCTTTAGGCCAAGTGCAGAGTTGAGGCCAGGTTGGTGGTCAGAGAAGGCTGGGGGAGGGCTTGCTGATGGAGTAGTAGAAGTATAGGAAGCTGCAGGGTGAAGGAACAAGAGAAACAAGGGGTATGGCCTGGGTGGGGAGTGAGGTCACATGGTACCAGAGTAGCACTGGGAAGAAGCATGTGGAAGTAAGATTCCAGGGTACCAGCTGGGCTGGAGGTTGGTCTCCCTGACCCACAGGCAGCTGGCCATGGCTGGAGACGTCTGTGTATTCAGTGCCATCTAACTTTCCATCTGGTGTCTGGCTCGTTTTTCAGGAAAGGTGGCCGGGCAGTTCTTCAGTAACAACTCTATTATGTCCAACCCTGTGGCTGGGCTGGTGATCGGAGTGTTGGTGACTGTCCTGGTGCAGAGCTCCAGCACCTCCTCGTCCATCATCGTCAGCATGGTGGCCTCTTCATGTGAGTCCAAGCACCTGTGGGCCCAGACATTCCAGGCATTTCCCCCTCCAGCTGAAGAGCCCGGATTTACTCTGAATGTGTCCAGGCTTGTCACCATTGTCTTCCTATCTTGTGTGTCTGTGATGTGCTCTTTATCCCAGGAAGCCGCCTGTTTCCAATTCCCATAGCTGTGTCTTAAAATCGTCCCCGGTGCTTGAAGACTCAGCTCTGAATTCTCTAGAACTGTGTTGTCCAGTCCACCAGCCACCACCCACATGTGGCTACTTAATTTTATTTAACCCTAATTTATTTTCATTTAAAATATAAAAATTAGTTGCTTGGTTGCACTAACTATATTTCAGGAGATCAATAGTCAGATGTGGCCTGTGGCTGCCATATTTGACCATGTATCTATCTACGTGGTTCTTCTCAAGAACATTTCCATCACTGAAAAATTTTAAAGAAATCCATTACACATTGGTTTGGGGACAACCAAGCATGGGAAGCTGGCATTCCAAATATGAACCTGCTGATATTTGCTCTGGCTGAGCTGGGACAGATATTCCGAAGGGGATCAAATTGAACAGGTTAATTTTCAGTCCAAACCAGCATTTGAGCAAAATTAACTAGAACTTTCCCAGGCTACATTAGAAAAAGGTAGTCTTCAAAATCACTTTACTTTCACATCACATGTTAGAACATTGTGGCAGTGTACTAATTTGCTAGAAAGCGAAATTATACTGCTGGGAATTTGCCATAATAAATACACAAGTCCTTACACATTGTTTCCTGTTCTCCAGTAAATTGGCTTTGCATCTGTAATATGGAGGACAGACAAATTTAGAAAAGCACTTTGAAACTGGGGTCCACAGAAGGGCTCCTTCATGGAGCATGTGGATTCCCTGAAATTATGTGCTGGAACTTTTTGTCTGGTACATGTGCATATATCTGTGGTGAGCTGTCTTAAATCAGATTCATAGCCTGGTGAAGACCCCAGAATGGGTTAGGAAATGCTGCTTTGTTAATTACCAGCTTGAATGAGGTCTTCCTGCGTTGGGCCACATTGGAATATGGCCAGGCTGCCTTCCTTTTTTTTTTTTTTTTAATGTTTTATTTCTGAGAGAGGCAGCATGAGCAGGGGAGGGTCAGAGAGAGGGAGACACAGGATCTGAAGCAGGCTCCAGGCTCTGAGCTAGCTGTCAGCACAGAGCCTGATGTGGGGCTCGAACCCACGAACTGTGAGATCATGACCTGAGCCAAAGTCGGACACTCAACCGAATGAGCCACCCTGGCACCCCCAAGCTGCCTTCCTAAACTTGCTAACTCTAACTTTCTCTTTTCCACCCCCCACCCCCTCCAGTGCTGACTGTGCGTGCTGCCATCCCCGTCATCATGGGTGCCAACATTGGGACCTCCATCACCAACACCATTGTGGCGCTCATGCAGGCAGGAGACCGGAATGAGTTCAGAAGGTAGGAGGCCCACAATCAGCCTTTGCTGTCATGAGGTTCATCAGTTTGGGCCAGGTTGTCATAACTACCTTTAACTAGCCAATGAGAACATTCTGGTCATTCCTAGAGTTCTTCTAAGTAGCCATTGTGGAGTACAGCTGGGGGTTGGAATCACATACTTACCTGTTGATTAAACTCAGCTCCCTGGTTTGCAAAGCCAGGATAATTGTGTCTATCACCGCTGTTGTCCAAAGGAGTAAACCCAACCAAACAGGTAAATGCTTAGCAAGGTACCTGGCACACAATCAGAGCTCCCTAAATGCAAGCCCTAGCTAGAAGCTTACTTGCTGTGTGGTGTAGTTAAAACAAGGCCAGTAAGGATAGGATTTACCATCCCGCTTAGTCAGAAATAATTATAACCTCCTAAAGCTTCCTCTTTGGGCGAGCTCAACCCCAGTTACCTTTCCTTTGTTCTTCGCTTGCCAGTAAAAAGCAAAATGTAGCTTTTGTGGATGCACAAGATCTGAACATGGGGCAGGTTGAAACAGGCAAAGGTTAATGTGAAAATTAAGCACATTCTCTGGCCTGTCTTCTAAACTGATGGGCTTTTTCCAGAAGTTCATAAAATAGAGAAGTAGTTTGTCTACATGATGTAATCACCATGTGGGTCAGGCAGACAGCATTAAACAGGCTGGCTGGGGAGTCAGCTAATGTCATCCCTCTTCTGTGGGTGAATTGGCAGGTGGCAGAGGGCCTCAGAGCTGCTCATTTCCATTCAGACAAGGCTAACCTTCTTCGGTCCTTGGTGAAATGTCCTGAGGGTTGCAATAATAATACACATGATGGGAGGTGGGGGAGGTTGTTAATTTGATCTTCTCAAGAAGCTGAGTAGACTTTTCTTTGCCTCATTTCATTAATACAGAAACACAGAGGTTAAGTAACTACCGAGGGGCATAGCTTAGACTCAATCTAGGTTTCTTCCAGATTCTGGGTTCTTTTCACTGCTACCTATGAAATACAAACATGATCCATGAATCAAGTGCCTGTACATAGTAGTATAACTGAACTAGCTCAACCCTTGTTCAGATTATTTAAAGAGATTGTTTTCAGTAACATCTTTGGAGATGTGTATCATTCTTTCCTGGTGGTTTGGAATACCTCCTTAGATTTTTAGAAAAATAACAACTATATCTAACTCTTATAAGGCTCTTAAAACATTTTGCCAAACTACTAAGGAATATTTACATCACTTTACACTTTACATCAGAAGTATATGAAGATGTCTTAACTCACCCTCTTTAGGAGAATAACTTTTAAAAATATTGGCTAATATGATAGACGAAAATTTGTGCTTGCAAGTAAATTGTAAATAAGTTTCTTTTATTGTAGTGAAGTTAAGCATTTACTCCACAGGTATACTAGCTTCTACCCATGTCCCTTTGAGTTTAGAGTGTTTTTTTGAACATGCAGTTTTTTTAAGTTATTTTTTTAGGATTACCTAAATCTTTTACTTCTTTTGAGAGAAAGAGAGAAAATGCTCTAGCGGGGGAGGGGCAGAGAGAGAGGGAGAGAGAGAGAGAGAGAGAGAGAAAATCCCTAGCAGATTCCATGCTGTAGCTCAGAGCCCGACTCAGGCTTGAACCCACAAGCCATGAGCCGAAACCAAGAGTCTGATGTTTAACCGACTGAGCCACCCAAGTGCTCTATGCAGACGTATTTTAAGGAAAAATTTTTTTCATTGAGCAAAAAAAAGATCTCAAATTTCTTGATGTGGAGATAGGATGGAATTCAGGAGAACTTACAAACCTTCTCAGATATACATTGTGGTACATACGGGCCTTATGGAGGTTGTTTCATTGAACGTTGTTCAAGTTTTTCATCAGAGTCTCAAGATCTTAACACAAAGTTAATAATACAGTTGTGGGTTTTGATTACCATGATACTACTGGCCTCTACCTTTGTGAAGGAAGGTTGTCTTCAATATGCATGATTCAAAAGTGGTCTTGATGCAGTTCTTCCACCAAACTGGTCGTTGAGTTAATTTTTGCAGCCATAACTGACCTACTTCCCTTTTGCTCAGCAGAAAGAAAGAACGGAGTGCTCTCTGGCTTGGTGGGAAAGGCTCTGCTGGGCAGTGGGAGACAAGGGTCCTGGACCCAATACCCATGTGGTGGTCTTCAATCACTTCCCTTCTGCTTGCTGGCCCTCAATTTCCTCATCTATCAAATGGGGGATATTAATCCCACCCACTTGGGCATTGCTGTGAGCATGTAAATGAGATTGTACACATGTGGACATAGATAGGTGACTCCCTTGCAGATAATGCAATCAATGACCAGCCTAGACTGGCGTCCCCTTGCTTGTTGACCAATCTGACTGTTGGCTTGGGATGGGATTCCCTTCTTATAGGGCTTTTGCGGGGGCTACTGTCCATGACTTCTTCAACTGGCTCTCTGTGTTGGTGCTCTTGCCACTGGAGGCGGCCACCCATTACCTGGAGATCCTGACCAACCTGGTGCTAGAGAGCTTTAACTTCAAGAATGGAGAAGATGCCCCAGCACTTCTGAAAGTTATCACAGATCCCTTCACGAAACTCATTATCCAGGTAACCCTACTTCCTTCAGAGAGGGAAAGGAAGGAACTAACTCCTTCCCTTTCCCCCCCACACCCCAATCAACTGAGCAGAGATGGTGAAGGATGATAGTCTATAAACACTGCTCTTTGGTTGCCTTTGAAAAAGGCCAAGGAAGGCAAGACTTCAGGAGCACCTGATAGAGTAATTGGACTTTTTTGTTTCCTTGACCTCAACATGTTCATCTTTATTGGGGAGGGAGCAGGGCAATGAATCGTAAGTGATTCTCAAGACTCAGAGTTCATTGGATGCTTGGAGCCATTGTATTTCTCCTACTTACTTCAGCACCTATTGGCTCAATAATAAAATGTTCTGCCCCTAGCCAAAGAGGAAGGTTACTGTCCTTCTCTTCCATCTCACCCCTCTGCTCACTAGGATCTGTCCATATTATTGACATAAATAAGAAAAGGTTTTGTGGTTCTTGCCTTGGGTAAAATGGGTCAACTTGGACCTTGTCCTTTATTATCCTTATCTGCTGGCTTTTGCAGTAGATAGTCATTCAATCTATCTACTATCTACTGCATACTTCCTAGTTACTGGCCCATTTTTTATACAATCATTCATTTGTCAAGTACCTGCTAACATACAGGTGCTGTGTTCCATCCTGGGAGTACAGATGGAGTGAGTCCTCATTCACTCCTGCAGGTGCTCTCAGTTGGGTTCAAGTTCTTGAAGCCCTTTAAACAGCACCTCCTATCAGCTCATCCCTCATCAGTACTGAGGACATGCTAACTCTCTCCTGTCTGTTGCTTTCCTCAGTTGGATAAGAAAGTTATCAACCAAATTGCAATGAATGATGAAGCTGCCAAAAACAAGAGTCTGATCAAGATGTGGTGTGACACTTTTACCAACGTGGTAAGTTTTTAAGAATGTTGCTGGGTTGGCAGACTCTAGCATCTGTGCCTTAAACAAAACCTTTAATTCAATGTGGGCAAATGAAGGTAAGGGGAAGGAAAAATTGGACCATGAGAATCCTTAAGAAAGCAAGTCTTTGAATGCTGTATGGACAGACAATGCGGTAGGACAGGCTGACCCCATTTTGCTTCATTCCACACCACGGATACGTTATTCCTGGCTTGTTATTTTCATTCCTTTTGGCTTACCTCTGGCTGCCTGTGTTCCCATTATGGAGGGACCTGTAGAAACAGTGCATCACACTTACAGACACACACATTGATGTGTGTCTCCCTCCTACTTGTCACATTGCCTGCCAGTCACCACCAAAAGTGAGTATTATGGACTATACATCCCATGTCCCAATGTTTGTCATCCAGACTCAGATGAATGTCACTGTCCCCTCGCCTGAGAACTGCACCTCCCCTTCCCTTTGTTGGTCGGACGGTTCCTACACCTGGACCATCAAGAACGTGACCTACACGGAGAACATTGCCAAGTGTGAGTGGAACTCAGCAGAGCATCAGCCCACTAGGTTGGGCTGTTGGGGGGTTGTATTCATTATCTGTGTGAGACTTAGTAAGTGAAGGAAAGAAGGAAACTAGGACTCACAGAGCACTGGCATCATACCCAGTAATGACTATGAACTTTTATAACACAGGAACAGGTGCTATGGACAAGGTTCCATGGTAAGGGGCAGAAGTAGGACTTGAAGCCCAGCTTCTCTGGAAGTTCAGCACTTCATCAGAACTCATCAAGAGATTCCGGAGTGCTCCCTCCATATGCTTTGGTATCCCTTGGGCTCCAGGGAGATGCTAGCCATATTTGCAGGAGATGTGAGGCCCATGCAGAACAGAACAAACACATTCACCCTGAAGCCATGAGTCCCTGCTATACAGCAGGCCCCATTCAAGGGTGTGGAGCTCTAACACTGAACAAGGCAGTGAGCCTACGTGATGCTCCCATTCTTTAAGAAGCTAGACTGTTGCCCCAGGAATTTCTTCCAGCCCAGACATCCTTAACTCTGCTAACCATTCTTTATATACCCATATGTGTATCTCTGCTTCTCTTTATTCTCTCCATATCACCCACATTAATTTTGAACGGTAAATATTCCAACTGCGGTTTAACTCATGGAATCAATGGGTTTATCACTTCCCATGTTCTAAGTGCTCCATCAATAAAACTGTATAATCATGGGGCCACACAGGGTCTTCTAAAAAATAAGGAGGTTTATAATTAGCAATAATTCCTACTCTGACTTGCCCATCCTACACCACTTTGCTCTTCAAACTCTTCGTTGTAAGTATCCTCAGTATGAGTAAAACACAGCATGGGATTTAGAAGTAGAAGAAAACCCCTGACTAGCTCTGTGACTGTAATGATTTCACATCACGTTCTAGCTTTGTGAGGTCCCACTGGCCAAAACATAGCCTCAGGCTTACACTTAGCTGCAAGAGAAGCTGGGAAGTGTGGTCTTCATTTCAGGCTGTCATACATCGAGCTAACAACCAAGATTCTGCTACTGTGATACAGAAAGATGTTGGGGAATGAAAAGTCTGTAGTCTTGGGGGGACCTCATTTGCCTCCTAACAAGGTTTTCCATTGTCTCTTCAGGCCAGCACATCTTTGTGAATTCCGGCCTCCCGGATCTTGCTATTGGTATAATCCTGCTCTTAGTGTCCCTGCTGGTCCTCTGTGGCTGCCTGATTATGATCGTCAAGCTCCTGGGCTCCGTGCTCCGGGGACAGGTAGCAGTTGTCATCAAGAAGACCCTCAACACTGGTAGGCACACTGCCCTTCATTCTGGGCTTTCTAGGGCATGGCATCACTGTGGCCATCTCAGGGGGCTCCTTTAGATTTGTATTTAGCAATGGCCTCTACATGGAGTTTCTCTTTTGGATATGACAAGCTGAAAAAGTTAAGGTGCCCTTTGGTCTTGAAATCTCCCTTAGTGTCTTGGGTAGAGGCTGGGGGAGTAGGCATAAGCTTCTATCACATATTTGCAAGGTCCTGAAGAAGAACCAGCTCAAATGCAGAGATCTGTGGGACAGGGCTTCCTTCCTGGCAGGTTTCCTATGCCCAGGACTTTTGGATCTTGTCAGGATCCCATAGGAAAAGGGTAATGGATGCCTTCCCAGCCCCCTCCTTCCCTTCAATTCTTGGGACAAAAATGTGGATCTGGATAATACATCAGCATCTTGAGGCAGGCAATTCTCCTGCTGATGGCATCCTGGCCACTGGGAGTGTACAAAGCTAAGGACATTGCCTCCCCCATGAAGCCTCAGTGAAAGCTGAGAATGTCTACCTCCCAGGGTTGCCATAAGGTTGTCATGCAGCTGAGCTGGGTGACTCTGGGTGCCTGCTGATCCTGTACCAGTGGTGCCGAGGGACTGATATGTAGGACTTCCAAGCTGCTACACTGCCTCCATGCAACTCCACAAAGGTGGAGAATCAGCAGCTTTGGGAGACCAGGACAGGCAGAAGGAAGGAAGTTCAAGTGCTCCAAGTGCTTTGTGGGAGGAAGGTGATTTGGGTGATGTCTTAGTTCTGCTGCTATAGCAGATTATCCTAGACTGGGTGACTTAAACCAGAGACATTTATATCTCACCGTCCTGGGGGCTGGGAAGTCCAGTGTTAGGATGCCAGCATAGTTAGGCTATGGTGAGGACCCACTTCCTGATTTACAGATGGCCAATGTGTCCTCACATGGAAACAGTAGAGAGGAAACAAACTCCCTCTTGTGTAAGAGCACTCACTAAGCCGCCATTCACGAGGACTCCCACCCTCATGTTCTAATTGGCTCCCAAAGGCTCCTGTTCCTAATAACAATCACAGTGGGGATTTCATTTCAACATATTAATTTTGGGGAAACAGACATTCAGCCCATAACATGTGGGTTCAGCATTTCTGGAGCTTTCAGTGAATATATGGTTTTTCTTTTTCTGTAACACATGCCAACATCCTTGGCTCCACCATCCGAATATGCAAGGTGAAAGGATTCTAAAAATCCAGTTTGTAATTTCTGACTGTGGTGTGGGGTGAGGAGGGCTTCTGTACAACCTGACCTTCTAGTTCAAGCCATGCCCCCCCGGTCCTATGGAGGTGCCAGCTGGGCCTCCAGCCCATGCCTTCTTTTAGAAGGCCTGTGACAGATCTCTTTTCCTTTTGTCTTCTAGATTTTCCTTTTCCTTTTGCCTGGTTGACGGGATACCTGGCCATCCTTGTGGGGGCAGGTATGACCTTCATCGTGCAGAGCAGCTCTGTGTTCACATCCTCTATGACCCCACTCATCGGTGAGTTTCTCCCTGGCTTTTCCCCTATTACCATCTCCCATCATCCCCTGAGGCTGACACTATATACTTTTTGCATTTTCCTGCCAGGTATTGGTGTGATCACTATTGAGAGGGCATATCCACTCACGCTGGGCTCCAACATTGGCACCACCACCACCGCCATTCTGGCCGCCTTAGCCAGCCCAAGCAATACTCTGAGGAGTTCACTGCAGGTTAGGAAATGTTTTGTGGGGCAGGGGCTCTGGTGGGATACAACCCCATTCGTGGTCTTGCAAGCAGATGGTTTTTGAACAGGAGCCAAGTTTTTCTCTCTGTTCAAAACTGTGATGTGAGGAGAAGCCGTGCAGGAAGACAGATTTGAGAACAGTCAAAGCCATATATTCCTTAGAGAGCCAGTGAGACCCCCATCACTGGTGTTTGTTTAAACAGAAGCAGGGTGACCACTTTGATAGAGATGGAAAGAGTATTCAAAAAGCATAGAGACACCACTTCCATTCTCTTGCCTCCCTCTTGGGGGACTCTGCCTGGATATGAATGAGGTGACCTGTGTTCTGGACCTGGAATCAAGAAGAATCAGGAGGACCTGCCTTGCCCAGATCAACTAAGTGATGTTGGGCAAGAAGACCTTTGGCATTTGAATTCTTGGCCCGCCTTTACACACTAATTGACCTTAGACAGGTGATCTAACCTTTGAACAATTCCCTCTGAAAAATGTGTATCAGATCTCGCTAGGATTATTCTAAGGATCTGATGAGGCTCTGTCTAAAGCCAGACTGTCCAACAAAAATCTGAGTGTAGAATGTAAGTTTGAGCCACATAATTTGAAAATTTTAGTAGTCACATTTTTAGAAAGTAAAACGAGGAGATCAATTTTTATTTTTATTTTTTCTTTTATAGTTTATTGTCAAGTTGGTTTCCATATAACACCCAGTGCTCATCACAAGTGCCCTCCTTCATGCCCATCACCCCATTTCCCCTCCCCCCCACCCCCATCCACCCTGTTTGTTCTCAGTATTTGTATTTAAGAATCTCTTATGGTTTGGCTCTCGTATAGGACAGGCTGGTCCAAAGCCCCTAGCATGATGCCCAGCACCTAGTGAGCACACAGGAAAGTGGCCCAGTGTGTGGCCTCTGGAGCCAGACTACTTGGGTTTGAAACTCACCCCTACCATCTCCTACCTGTGTGACTTTGGAAAGAGAGCCTAACCTCTTCAATTGCCTCCTACATCAAATAGAGATAATGATTTACCACGTCATAGGCTATTTTTTTGAGGATTGAGGTAATCCATATCGGATGCTTAGAACAGTTCCCTCCTACATAGGAAGCACTAAAATCAGCTGCTGGTGCTATCATTTTTATTAACTGTAACCAGCTCTCTCCCCTCCATAGAATGGGGTTGAGCCAAGAAAGACCAGCTCTCCAGCAAGCCTCTCTTTTGGCCCCACCAGCTCTTAACTGCTCAGCTGGAAACAGCAAGTTCAAGATCCTGGACAGCAGCAGGCATATTAATGAAGTTCATTATTAGATTGTGACGTAAGGAGTTTAGGTCCTAAAAACTGAGCTGTGATTCATTTGGTCACCTCCCTTGCCCTCCTCGCCCCCCCCCCCCATGATCCCCAGGTAATGCCTGCCCCTTTCTGAACAGCACTATGAAGACAAGACCCCTGACTCAAGACAGCTACTAGACGACCCTTTCCCCCAACTCCACTACGCACCACACCCATGCACCTGTCCAACCTCTTGTGTTTCAGATCGCCCTGTGCCACTTTTTCTTCAACATCTCCGGCATCTTGCTGTGGTACCCAATCCCATTCACTCGCCTGCCCATCCGCCTGGCCAAAGGACTGGGCAACATCTCAGCCAAGTACCGCTGGTTTGCCATCTTCTACCTCATCTTTTTCTTCTTCCTGACCCCGCTGGCTGTGTTTGGCCTCTCGCTGGCAGGCTGGCCAGTGCTTGTGGGCGTGGGGGTGCCCATCATTCTCGTGATCATCTTGGTGGTGGTCCTCAGGGTCCTTCAGTCCCGCTGCCCCCGCATTCTGCCCAGGAAGCTCCAGACCTGGGACTTCTTGCCACTGTGGATGCACTCACTGAAGCCCTGGGATGAGCTGATCTTCCTGCTCACTGGCTGCTGCCAGACGCGCTGCTGCTTCTGCTGCCGGGTCTGCTGCCGTGCCTGCTGCCTGCTGTGTGGCTGCCCCCGCTGCTGCCGCTGCAGCGGGTGCTGCCAGAACGTGGAGGAAGAGCAGGATATGCCCATCAAGGCCCCCGAGGCCTTTGATAACATAGCCATGAGCAGAGAGGCCCAGGACGGGGTCCCCAAGTCTCAGGCAGAAGGCCCGGACACAAAGGTCACCTCCAGCAGCACAGCCTTATAGGGGCTGCCCAGAGGTGGGAGGAGGGGCCACATCGCACCTGTTTCCATGAGCCTTTCTCTGCCTGGCCAAGATTCCTTCCCAGCTGAGAAATGGAGTTGACATCCACCCTGACTCTGGCTCCCTTTGACCCAGTGTATCAGCCCACACAGTGGCTTCATCTCAGCCTGCCCCCACTTCCTGCCTCACCACCCTCCCCTCCACTGGGCTTCAGCCCATGGGAAGTTGCATAGCAACCCAGAAAGACGATGAAAGACAATGGCTGGAGATGAGCACCCACGTCCACCCCCTGCAACAGCTGGGTTGGTCAATACGACCTACTTTCAGACTCAAAACATCCTCTTCCAAAGGAAAAGCCTTGAAGGAGAGATTTGTGGGAGATTCTCAAAGATGCAAACGTTAAGTGTGTATGTTATTGTGATAAAGCTCAGACAGCTCTCTCTTTGACCAAAGACTTGCTTCAACCAAGATCAGCTGCCCCCAGGAGTCCTTGCCCCAGATCAGACCTACTTGTGGGGAAATAGTGTCATTGTTTGGAGACTTGAAGAGCATGGGGTGGGCTCTTTCCCTCTTCTTGGAGCTCCCCAAGGCCCTTGTTAGGGGGTCCTCAGCTGGGCAGGTCTGGCCATGTCAGTTTCCCTGCTGTGTCCTTGTCCAAGTTTTCAGGGCAGAAGCTGCATCTGAGCTACCGAGAGAGGTTCAGGGTGCACTTTAGCTCACGTGTTAGCTTCATCTTTTTGAGAAGATAGTGTTTTGTTCCCAAGCCAGGCAGTTGGAGGATGAACTAGGGAATGGTGATCCTTGGAGGGAGTTGGGGCGGGGGCGGGGAGGGGGGGGAAGAGATGGTTTATCTGCTAGAAGGGCCTAGGGCTCTTCTTGATTTGGCTACTTTAGAAGCCAAATTGATAGTTGTGGCTAAAGCCTAGTGCTGCTCTCTTGGTCAGATAAAATCATCCCTGATGAGTCTTTTAGAAGAAGATAAGGCAGCCCCTCTGAGTCCCTTCCACTGCTGCAACCTTGAACCCCAGGAAGGATGTGAGCACGGAACAGTTGGAACTTCTTTCTGCCAACTCACTCTCCGTGCAAGATAGAGGTCTGGGTTGGCTTTTCAGTGGGCAGCTTCCATCCCTCCAAGTCAGAAATGCTTTCCAAAAATTCTCTAACATTCCCTTAGATAGGTGAGCTTTGATTTTTCTGTCTTCCCTCCATGCTTGTGAAGATCCACACTTTTCTCAGAGGGCAGAAATCAGAGCATGACTGGACTTTCCACAGAACAGTGGTCATCAAGTAGAAGTAGGGGCTCTTGTGTGTGGCTGCGGATCCAAAGGGCGTCCTATTTCTTGCCGCAGATACTTTCTTTGTGCCTTCTAGAGTGACCTGTTGTGTTTATACCTCCTTCCTCCACTGCTTCTTACCGTGAACAATCCCAGTCCTCCCCAGAGAGGGAGGGAGCTTCAGTTAAGTTTGGGGAAGGGAATTCAGTACAGCTTCACTCCAAGACCCTGTTTGCCCCCATCTTGGCTTATCCTTCATATTAGCAGGTTGGATACCAAACTGAGCCCTCCCCTGACCCTTACCCATGTAGATACCAGTTCAGAAACAGAGCCATTTATACTCTATATTTATAGTCGCACATGTGTACAGCATTTTTCATAAGTTATATAGATAGTAGTGTGATTTGTGTTTTATAGTGCTCTCATTTGGAAATGAAGCTGGGTTCTGCTATGAAATATAAAGAAAGCACCTTTGTATATTTTGTAACACTGTCTTTTCAATGTGTTCCAGTAGCTGAGCACATGCCACACCCCCTGTAAATATGTAAGTTAAACCCAGGCAGGGCTGTGGCCCTCTTTGCACACTGACTTTTTTTTTTTTTTAAATTGGATCCTTGTACCTGAATTGATTGTACTTTGGGTTTTTTTTTTTTACTGGTTGTGGGAAAGGAGCAATAAAAAAAGACAATCAAACCCCAAAGGAGTGTGTTGTTTTCAATTACAGAGAAACAGAGGCTTCCTGGATCTAGTTCCTGAAAATGTGGGGTCTCTTTCCTCAATTAACATCACAGCCCACCTCTCCATCACCAGGTCCAGCTATGTAATTTGTAGGGCCCCTTGTTCAGGAAGCAGAGGGAAAGTGCCATTTATAAGGTACTAAATATAAAGCTTTTCTTCCTTCAGTGGCCTTTCTCTTGACTTAGGGCTTTTAAAAATGTTGCTTTATAGTGCTATTCTTTTTTTTCCTTTTTGCAATCGGTTTATTTCACTTAGCATAATGTCCTCAAGTTCATCCCTGTTATAGCATATATCAGAATTTTCTCCCTTTTTTTTTTTTTTAAATATCAAGTTGGCTAACAGTGTATCCAGCATGCTCTTGGTTTGGGGGATAGATTCCCATGATTCATTGCTTATATACAACACCCAGGACTCATCCCGACAAGTGCCCTTCTCAATGCCCATCACCCATTTTCTCCTCTCCCCCGCCCCTCCATCAACCCTCAGTTGGTTCTGTTTTGAGTATTGCTATTCTAAGAGGTTTAAATTTAAATTATTAGCATCAATTTTATGGTTCATCCTTGTATTGTGCAATGCCAGTTTTAATTTTTTTTTAATGTTTTATTTATTTCTAANTCTGGGTTATAAAAAAATAATCCATACTGAACCTTCATGTATTGCAGACCCAATGGAAACAGTAAACCAACCCTGAAACAAAGTGTTCTTTTTTTCCCCAGCAGCCTTAAATGTTGTCTCGATTTTTATGTCTCATTCTTTTTTTTTTTTAATATTTTTATTTATTTCTAGAAGAGAGAGAGAGACAGCGTGAGCAGGGGAGGTTCAGAGAGAGAGGGAGTCACAGACTGAAACAGGCTCCAGGCTCTGAGCTGGCAGTCAGCACAGAGCCTGACGTGGGGCTCGAACCCACGAACCGTGAGATCATGACCCAAGTGAAAGTCGGACGCTTAACCGACTAAGCCACCCAGGCGCCCCTGTGCAATGCCAATTTTAAATGTAAACATAAGCTTCTAACTCACATGTGGGACCACTGAAAGCACACAATTCATATTTTGTAGCTTATACATGTATTTTTTTTCCTGTCAGAACAGTGAGAAAGCTGCATAAAAGTCATTTTTCCTTTCTTTTCTTGATTGGAGCACATTCTACCAATACCCTACCTTACTGATAAGTAATGAGGCAGTGAAAAGAAGGCACAAGGGGTTGATCTTTCTATGTCATCATCCCAGCCTAAGTAGGTGGCTAACACAGGCAAGTAGCACCAGTGAAAAGGGGTAAGATAGGGTTCCTTAGTCCTTTCTTTTGTTGTGTTTGAAGAAAATTCTGGTTTGAATGGAAAGCTGGTCTTCTTGAGGTTGTCAGTACCCCAGTGTACTCAGTTTCAGTTATCGAGCACTTGTACGTGACATTGAGTGACTTGCTGCCCTTAGGCTTGTTGTGGATCTACCAGAATTCTGTCCTCATGGGGCATTACCAATATTCTGTGTGAGTGGGGTGGCAAGGGACTGTGAGCACGCATCTTGCCCATTCTGCTCACCCACACGCCGCAGTGTTCCATTGGACTTCACTTACAAAACCGAGATGAAGATTTTCAGGACCCTGATGGCAGAGTGTTTCCCTTCCCAGTGTGGGATCCCCATGTGACTGCATGCTCAGAAAGCTGGCCGTGTTCACCACCCCATGACAGTCACAGTGTTCAGAAAAAGATGATTTAAATTAAGAAATGTGTGCAGAAGGACTATAAATTGGTAGCACCTCTCTAGAACAGCTGACGCATGTGCAGAGAGCTGAGCTGGCACTATAGAGTGACAATAAATTCAGGATTGGGATTGCTTGGGGAGCTGGGTCCCACTCCTGGCTATGTCATTTACTAGTTAAACTATTAACATTCCTCAATGTCAATCTGCTCACCTGGACTATGGGGCAGTAATGCATGGTTTCCTAAGATGATTAAAACTAGGCAATGTATATAAATGTTTAGCCCAGAGTTGGTTACTCTAAGTGTTTGGTATGTATAGTCATGCTTCAAACTACAGGGGACCTAACGTGACAGCTGTACCGGATACACTTTTGATGCTTGAGGGCATTTTTCTCCTCTGAGTGTTTCCACAGTGAAATGCTGCTATCAACCCAAGACGCAGAGGCCAGAACAGGCCTTCGATTCCTTATCAAGGTGAGGTGGATGAGTCATGTGACTCATCTCCAAATGGACCTGGGCCAGTTGCAAGACTGTGCTAAGAATCTGCAACCAGGAGACAGGATGCAATGAGCACTTCACGATTCAGAAACTTGTGCTATTTCTAAGAAAAGGCTCCCTTTCTAGTCCCAACCTAGGATGCAGAGGTAGGCATTGCTTTAAAAAGGTTTTGACATTATTTTTGTCTAAGGAAAAATCCACTAGTTACAGAAAGTTCACAAGTTGCCCTTGTCATTTTCTCCATCCCTCCCCGTTCTCCTGTCTGGTTTTCCAGAAACATTTCCAACTGCTTGGATGCTTGCTTTTGGTGTTTTGGTCCATAACCATCATATGATTGTAATGGGTTTTCCTTATGCATCTGTTCTTTGGTAAATGTTACTCACCTGTTATTCCCCTATTTTTTGGTAAATGAGGTTTATCTAATTAACACATTCCCCCACTGCCACCCATTTTCCAAATCAGTAGTCAATATTCACATCATTATGATTAACATGATTTACATTATTATGATGATGCAGAACATTATTTTCTTTAATTTTTTTCATCAGTGATGTCATATACTCATAAATATTTTTTTGCAATTGCTTCAAAGAGTTTGACAACCTTTTTGGTTTCTTTTCTTTTTTTTTTTTTTTAAACCGGTATCCTCTTGAGCCAGTATCGAAGAGCGTTTTGTCTGCTTTTTGAACACTTGTCTGTCATCTTTGGCTTTGCCACTCTCCTTGGATGGATACCTTGTTTTCTCAAGTTCATATTTCATTATTTTACTCTCTAGTTTGCATGAATTACCAGAGAAAGTGTACAAAGGAAATGAAATTTTTGTGTCCATGTATGTATAGAAGTTCATTTTATCCTCACAGCCCAAGAAAACCCTTCCCAAATTACTGAGCTATAGTGTGAGCAAATAAAATGATGGTCACTTATAAGGCACTAAGTTTTGATATTGTTTGTTACGCAGCACTAGATAACGGATACAGAACCAATTGTTCAAAGCAGAGCATTTTACTTAAGTCTAGTGTTTCTCCTGCACCACATTTCCTACCACCTGTCCTTCCTATCATCGCTTTTTTGGCTTAATTCCTTGATAGAATAAATCTCTTCTTGCCTAGAGTGGTTGGAGCAGATCTACAGGTCCATCAGGGTGCATTATTTAAATTTTAGTTTCAGCTTAATGTCACTGGTGTGTCATATTAGTAGAAAAAATCATCCTCAGGTACTGGCTAATGTACGGCCTGTGAATAGAGTGTAAATTGTACTGTACATTTATAGTGTAAATTATGCCTTCACATTTGGCTCAATTTGATTACATAGGATCCAATGGGGACTCGACATCTGCTGGTGGGGGTCCTGAGGTTGTAGTTTTACACTTTACAGAAGCTTGACTGAAGTCTTAGGGAGTCAGTAAATAATAAAATAATATTTCTTTCTTTCCATAGAGAATTTAGAATCAATTGGAAAATAAGACATAGAAGACAGACTGATGGAGATGAAAATACACATTTTATTACTAAGGAGCCTTTTATATCTTCAGGGTGGGAGAAAGCTTCTTAACATTCCATTGTTGAATTAAACCAATTTGCTTGGCCAATCACAGGCAGAGGTGAATGCTACAGGCACCCCCATGGGGTAGAGCCAGCCCAGAGAGTACTATCACAGCTGACCAAACTGAATGGGACCCTGTGTGTTCCAAAGCTGAGCATGATCCATTTCTCATCCCAGACTTACCCACCAGATAACTGGGACGCCCAGACTGTGACTGCCATGGAGGTCCCCACTAACACCATAGACGGAGTTGGAAGGCCACCTTCCACAGCTAACAGCACTTGAGACTCCTACATAGGTGTTTTCCGTGCATTACCTCATCGACTGTCACTGGAGCCTTAAGAGACAGGAGTCATTTATGGACAATTTAGTGAAGCAGATTCAGAGAACTTAGCTGATGGTCCAGGATTATAGGAATCAATACAGAGTCCAATGTCCCATCTGATGAACCATGCTGCCTTGTGACTCACTGACCTCCAGATTATAGGACAGGTTAGAGTCATTTTGGAGTTGAAGTGTCAAGGCATTGTGGAGTGTAGAAGCTTAGAGAGAGGGTGTGGAATAGTCTAGGAATAAGGAATAAAGAGTCTGGGACTCCAGTCTTATCCAACGTGATAAACATGTGCTGAATATGTACCACTTTCTGTATCACCCTCCCAAGGCCAACTCCCTTGACCTCACAGGTGCCCTGGTTTTGGCTCTCCACCACCCAGTGAAGTATGTGTGGGACATAACACAAAGCAAAGCAAACAAGTCACTCCCCAAGCATCCAGGGCTGAGGGGAAAAGAGCACCATGTTCTCACCACAGACCATTCCAGAACCAGATGAGAACCTTGAGGTTTACTGGTGGAAGGAGAAAGGTCTCGCTTTTCTTCCTTCTGAAGTTTTAGGGCCAAGTAACCAATAGGGAAGCTTTACTCAGAGAACTGTTTGCATCCCGGGCTGTGATCTTACCCTTGACCTCCACCATTCTGTCTGAAAACAAGGAATCTTGTTCCTTCCTTGATCTTCCTAACACCCTCACTTTTGCTCCTCAAGAAAAAAAAGAAAAAATTAAGAATCTAGATGTGGTGGAAGAAGGAGTTTTTTTTTTTTTTTTAACAGAGCGGGAAGTTTGGGTATAAGCAGGCATCGTTGGTGGCAGACCAGGCTGATGTCACAGAACATTGGCTGTGACTATTAGCTCCTGCTCCCCACTGCTTCAACCTGTTTCTGTCTCAACAGCAATCCAAGATGGGCATGCTTCATCTCTGACTCCAGTCTAGTGAGGTAGCTGCAGTGAACCCCTCAGAAAGTGAGGTGGTAATACTCTGCAACTGGGGACATGATCAAGCACTACCTGACTTGTGTCTGAAAAAAAGTAGCCGTGGCAGCAGAGAAAAAGGCTGTGCTTGGGAAACAACTGCTTTCCACTCTGAAAGCCGGTTGAATGATGTCTAAGATGGCTCCGTCACAAAGCTGCTGGCTGGGAGCTCGGCCGAGGGTATCAACCAGGTACCTTGGTTTTCTTTCATGTGGCCTCTCCATGCAGCATAGGCTTCACGGAGCATGGCGACTGGATTAAAAAAGGGAGTGTACCAAGAGTGGGAAAGAAGCTGCAAGTCTCTTAAAGCTTAGCTTCAGAAGTTACCCAGCATCACGTTCGCCACATTCCATTGGTCAAAGCAAGGGCGGTCCCAATTAAGGAGAGAGGAATGGACTCCACCATTCCACAGGAAGAATGGCAGAGGATTTGTCACCATCTTTGACCACCACACTAAATTTGTGACTTAAAGTGATCCTAAGACTTTTTTTTTTTTTTTTTTTACCTGAGAGTGACTAGAAAACTTCTGAGTTTTTATAAGGAATCAAAGAAAGAACCTCCCATTGCAAAACTTTAAGAGACCAGAGAAGAAAAAGATAAAGCTGCAGTCTGGTTATATATAACTAGTCATATTAATTTAGTTTTTCAGTTATGATTATAAAAATAACAACAGGATTGAAATACATAAAGCAATATCCTGGAAATTGGGATAGAAGGAATTGATAAATGGAAAAAGTGTAGTCCAAAGTTTTAAACGAATTTTACCTTTTTATTATGAAAAGTTTCAAATATATAAAAAAGTAAACAGAAAAGCATCATGATTTCCTATGTACCTGTGCACGTAAGCTTCAACAATTATCAACTCAGAGCCAGTATCTTTTCACTTATACCCGAGCCTACTTCTGTTTTCCCCATGTTTCTTTGAAAACCAGTCTCAAAGATCACATGATTTTATTCATAAATGTTTCAACATGTCTTTGTAAAATACAGGAATTCTTTAAAAAAATACATGGTGACAAGTATTAACAGATTTGTAGTGATGATTATTTCACAATAATACATTAGCAAATCATTACGTTGTACACCTGAAGCTGATATAATGTTATGTCAGTTATATCTCAATAAAATTTTTAAAAATACTCAAATACCATTACCACATGTAAAAAAAATTAACAGGAATTCCTCAAAAGTAGTTGGACATTTTAATACATCTTTATTTGATAGGTCACACCGGAGAAAATGAATAAAGATATAAAGCTGCACTAACCAGCTTAGCTGAGAGTAACCACATTCGGCTGTTGAGAACTTGAAATGTGGCTAGTAGAACTCGGAAAATGAAGTTTTAATTGTATTTAACTCTAATTAATTTTAATGTAATTTTTAAAATGATGCCTGATTCAGTATTGGCAAATTTTTTAAGGATGTTGAGAACAACCTAGGTAAGTGAGCCTACTTTTTCAACTATAAATTTCATGGAATCTAAATATCGATCATGTGTTCCTGATGACAATTTAGCATCTGAATTGAGATGTGCTGTGAATATAAAATATACACTGACTTGAAGACTGAATGGAGAAAAATAGACAATATTTCATTAATATATTTTATATTGACTACATGTTGAAATGATAATATTTTGGATATAGGGAGTTATTACACAGATATGCTAATTAATGTCACCTATTTCTTTTTACTTTTGAACATGGCTACTAGAAAATTTTAAATCCCATATGCTTTTTATGTATATTTCTATTGAATAGCATAGAGATAGAAAGTCTGGATGATATAATCAATAAGGTCAATTTAACAAAGAAAATTTCAATAAATTTCCCAAAGCACAAATTATTCAAAGCACTCTCTAACTAATTTAATAACACAACTGGAATCAAGAAAAAGACTCAACCCTATGAAAATAACAAAAAAAATTGCATTGCAAAGTAGAAGTGGACAGTCCTATATATATATTTTTTCAAATAGTTTATTGTCAAATTAGTTTCCACATAACACTCAGTGCTCATCCCCACAAGTGCCCTCCTCCATGCCCATCCCCCCNGGAGAAGCCACAGAGTTTATTAGAATTACTCCATTATTTTATTTCTTTTCACTTCTATGTTAAGCACTCTAATAATAGTAAGCAAATGTGTACAAAAATATTCCTTCCCTCTAGCAACCAAAGGAGTGCAAATTAAAGTAAACCCAAGAGAACTTTTTACACCAAATTATCAAAACACAAAAAGTGATAATGTTCCATGCTGGTGAAGATGTGATGAAACTGGCACTTAAAAAAAAAAGTTTATTTTGAGAGAGAGCGATAGAACTCCCCTATGACCCAGCAATAGCACTGCTAGGAATTTACCCAAGGGATACAGAAATGCTGAGGCATAGGAGCACATGGACCCCAATGTTCATAGCAGCACTCTCCACAATAGCTAAAACATGGAAAGAGCCTAAGTGTCCATCAACAGATGAATGGATCAAGAAGATGTGGTTTATCTGTACGATGGAATACTCCATGGCAATGAGAAACAGTCCTATATTTTTATTTTTTATTTTATTATTTTATTTTTGAGAGATAGAGCGTGAGTAGGGAAGGAGCGGAGAGAGAAGGAGACACAGAATCTGAATTCAACGGGGGGAAAAATTCCCATTGACAGTAGTACCAAAGTTTTTAGCTCTCTAGGAATAAACCTAGGAAGAAATGTGAAAAGAGAAGGAATCAAAATTAATGTTTATTTATTTTGAGAGAGAGAGAGAGCGAGCGAGCACATGAGCAGGGGAGGGGCAGAGAGAGAGGGAGACAGAATTCGAAGCAGGTTCCAGGCTCTTAGCTGTCAGCAGAGAGCCAAACGCGAGGCTCGAACCCATGAACAGTGAGATCATGACCTGAGCTGGAGTCAGTCACCTAATGAATGGACTGAGCCACCCAGGCGCCCCAGGAATCAAAATCATATATATAATAAAACCTTCACTAAGTTTATTAGAGACAGTGAGCAACTTTTTAAGTACTTTCTTAAACTTTTGATTTAGCATAAGCTAAATTTTACAATCAGGAGAAGATAAATAACAACGAAGACAAAAGTTCCTGGAAAGAGAGCGCGCGCCTGGGAAGAACCGGTGGGAAGTTTGCAGTGTCGGGAGGGGAACGTTGGGAAAGGAATGACCTGAAACCGAGTGCAACGACTTCTCAGGAAATTCTACTTCCTGGAATATGTCTGTCTTCATCCAGAGATGAATGTGACTGACTGTCAGAATCCTGCAGGGCAAATTCCTCCGTGAGTCAAGCTGAAACCGGCCGCAATTAGCCGGCTATAAAGGCCGAGGACAGCGTGCCGAGCGATAACGTTTTTCCAACTGGGTGAGGCCCCCGATCCCGGAGAGAGTGACCGGGGCCCCAGCTTTTCACAGTGAGACGTGGTCCCAGCCCACGGCAAGAATGAGTCTTTTCGAGCCAACTTTATTATTTACTTCCGGTTTCCTAGTGACAACATGGGGAGAGGGCAAAAGACATTGTGTGTGTCTGTGTGTATACAAAAAAGTCACTATATTTTCCAGACATTTCCTTTAAAAGTCACCCTCTGTCTTGGGTAACAGGAAGTCTGGCTCCCTCCCATTAACTTTTTTTTTTTTTTAATGTTTATTTATTTTCAGAGAGAGAAAGAAAGAGTGGAAGCAGGGAAAGGGCAAAGGGAGAGAGGGGAAAAAGAATCCCCGAGCAGCCTCAGCAGCCAGCATACAGTGAGCATGCAGCCCAGTGCAGCCCAGTGCAGCCCAGTGCAGCCCAGTGCAGCCCAATGCAGCCCAATGCAGCCCAATGCAGGGCTTGAACTCACGAATTGTGAGATCATGCCCTGAGCTGAAATCAAGAGTAAGATGCTTAACTCACCGAGCCACCCAGGCTTCTGAGGGTCTCTTGGAGGGCTTGCACCTTCTGGTCATGATGGGTCATCTTTGCCGTTCACTAAACTGCACCTTCTGTCTCCTTTTCCAAGCTCCTGGTCGACACATTGCTACTTATTTGGTGCCACTTCACCTTTTTGTTTATGTCTCCAGAGCGCCAGGACTAGCTCTTGAAAGTCACAGGCTTTCCTAAAAACTTGAAGATCGTTGAGTTTTCCAAGTAGGAAAACTTTCATCTCAACTCAGTCCCTGAGCCACATGGGATCACCTGGAGGGCCTTCTTGTCCGGCTGTCTCCTGGGCTTACGTCCCCGGTGCTCAGCCGGCTCCTTCCTCCCAGATCTCAGCCTCAATTCATTTCTCCCTCCCCCTAAACACAGGGACCTCCAAACTCCCTCTGCCCCGCGTGTCCATAGAGGAAGCCCCCAGTCAATGAACACCTTAGCAAGCCAAGGCGGACTCGTTTGCCCTTCACTGCGCAGAATGGTGGAGCCCTTTCTTCAAAATTGCGGTGTCCAGGCTAGGCCTTGGCATAAATATGATGAAGTTCTTCTCCACAGGAAGCAGTACCCTCCAATCCCCTATTTCTGGGATGACTTCTGTGGGTCGCTTACTCCAGGAATGTTTTCAACTCTGCAGAACCAGTCCAAACGATCACCCAGGCCCCATCCCAGTGATGGCAATTCAGCGGTTGAAGCCCTGGAATCTACATGTTTAGAAAACTCCCCAAGTAATTCTGATGCAGATGATCCTCAAATCATATTTATAAGACCGGGGGGCGCCTCGGTGGCCCAGTCGGTTAAGCGTCCAACTCTTGATTTCGGCTCAGGTCATGATCTCACGATGGGCCCCACGATGGGCTCTGTGCTGACAGTGCAGAGGCTGCTTGGGATTCTCTCTCTCTGCCCCTCCCCTGCTTGTACTCTCTCTCTCTCTCAAAATAAATAAGTAAACTTAAAAAAAAGTTTATAAGATCTATGCCCCCAGCCGAGTGTAAAAATTAAGACTCTTTTAACACAACTTGCCAGCCCTTCTCATTCCCCTTCCTTCCTCTCCTTTCCTCTTCCTCCTCCTGCTGTCTACACACACAAAGGTTAGTCATTTCTGGGTGGAAAGAAATAATGATAAAGAAAATTATATGTAATTATAAATACTATATATTTATTTATATTATGTGTTTATAATTATATAGTCACATATAAGAATTTATTAAAATTATAAATACATATGTATTTATCTCTCCTTCCAATTTTTGACCTTGAACTTACAGTATTTGGTCACAAAATTATAAAGAAATGCAAACCTCCAATGACCCCCAAGAAGTATGTCAGTTGGGAAATTGAGTTTGTCCCCTTGCTCGAAGATAAGGCTTCATCTCTTAATATCTTATCTTAAGTCCCAAGTGACAGTACTGACCAAGGACAGGACGTTCTTATGACTTTGGCCTTCTGAGCTCCGAAGTTGGAAAGGGGAAAAGTGCTCAAGGTGAAAGGTCACCTGCCTCGGATCTGGAGGGTAGGACCTGGATCATTTGTTTCCTCTTTCCCTCTCCGTCTCTCACCTTCCTGTCCTTCCTCCTGGGGCCTCTGTGGCACCTGGTGAGCTGGTCCCTCTCTGATGCTCCCATTCAGAGGCATGACTCTGATCGTGGTGCCCTCACCCGGGAAGCAGGTAAGGAGACCAACAAACCTTTCTTCACGGGAGCATTGGGACAAGTGAATGAAAATGCTCTGAGTGTCCTGCAGACCATATGCCAGTCACTCGGGCAGTTATCTCTTCTTTCCACAGAACCTTAGTAAATTCCGCCGTGTCAGGAGATGCCCTGAGCACCTGATGCACAGACGACAGACGTGTGTTCCTGCTTCCAAGAAGCTTCAACCATCCAGAGAGGGAGACAAAGTCAGGGCAGGAGGAGCCAGTCCAAACTGGGAGCTACTCCTGTCCCCTCCTTAAGGGTGCTGTGACCAGAGGCAAGTTATTTAACCTCTGGGACCCACGGGCTTCTATCTCAGAACTGTGGGGGTAACATTTTCACAGGGTGGGTGTATGGATTAAATGAAATTTCCACAAAACTCAGGAATTGGCATTGGCCCTTTAAAATGTTGGCTCCATCGGGGCGCCTGGGTGGCTTAGTCGGTTAAGCTTCCGACTTTAGCTTAGGTCATGATCTCGCGGTTCGTGGGTTTGAGCCCCACGTCGGGCTCTGTGCTGACTGCCGGCTCAGAGCCTGGAGCCTATTTCAGGGTCTGTGTCTCCCTCTCTCTCTGACCCTCCCCTGCTCACGCTGTCTCTCTCTCTCTGTCTCCTAGAAATAAATTAAAAAAAAAAAAATGTTGGCTCCATCTCCCCACAAGCTGTGCAATTAGTTTATTCACATCGCCATCCACTTTCGCATCATCCTAAGTGGCAATCTTTGTGAAATCTCGGGTTTGGTGTGTGAGTCCTATTTTTTGTTTCCTAATGGACATTACAGCGAATGCATAGCTGTTAACATTTTTAAAGTTCATGTGGGTCAGAAACATTTCCTGTGCCCCCAGGGATATAAATACTCTGCTTAGGACAATGAGTTTCATCGTTATAGCACCTATTGCTTGCTGTTGATGCCAAGGAGGGAAGAGGACCCCATGTCTTCAAGGTGGGGGATGGGGAAGCAAACAGGGTGATATCTGAACATAGCACTGAAGACTGAGCTGTCTGCCGCTGGACATGGGCACCAGGAGAGGGCTTGAGCGAGGCGGGAGGGGAAAAGGGAGGTGCTTTCCAAGAAACGGGAACAAAGGCCAGGATCAGAAGGGGGACCTTAGAACTTTGAGGGATTGCTGCAAAGGCTGCCTGTAAAAAAATGAGCCCGGAGAGATAGATAAGGTGGCTCAGAAAAAGATACAGGAGGACATGCATGCTATCTGAGGAGTTTGGACTTGATCCTGATGGATATAAGGAAACTTGCTGAGAAGTCATGTATTCCCATTTACAGCCTAAGAAGATCTCAGAGAATGTTGAGTGGCTCAGTGCAGAGGCCTCCACAGGCTCTATGCACCAAGGCTGCCTGATAAATCTGTAAAAATAACTCTCAACCTTCCATGTCGTCATTCACTCATTGGTGCTTCCAAAGAATGCAGCCCACATGGTCCTATTAGTTTATTTCAGTGGAAATGAGCACTTTGCTTCTGATATCAGCTTCTACTGCCCAGAAGAGCTATGGCTGCTCAATGGTCATTCACCGGGCGCTGTCTGCAGTTATCTCTTTCTCCGTGCGCCCTCCACAACCAGGGGCAGCAGGCCTGTCAATTTCCCCTTTTCAGTAGTCATCAAATCTTGTCCCTCCTCATATCCTTCCGTCCTTGCAATTCAGGCTTTTTGCATCTCTGGCCTCAGGGCTCTGGAATGGGCTTCACACCAGTCTCCCCCCTGGTCACACCTGTATCCTTAAATGTAGGTATTTACCCAAACCATGAGAGACTCTTGAATTCTGAGAACAAACTGAGGGCAGATGGGGTGGGGGGAGGGGAAGGGAGATGATGGGCGTGGAGGAGAGCACTTGTGGGGATGAGCACTGGGTGTTATATGGAAACCAACTTGACAATAAACTATTAAAGAAAACAAAATAAAAGGTAGGTATCTATAGGGTCCCAAGCAAATCTTTTACTCTTACTAAGTCCCTGTTTCCTCCTCCGTCAAATGGAGATAACGTATTCATACTTCTGCCTCAAAGGGTTGTTGTGAGGATTACGTGATGAGATACTAAATGTACAACATTTTGCTTTACTGCATGGCGCATGGTAGACATTCAATAAAGGTTAGGTATTATTATAGGCCTTTCTCCACCTCCCTTCTGTAATCTATGGCTGCCTAAAATACCAAACTCTGCAAATAAATAAATTGACCTGGTATTAGTCATCAGCCTCTTGGAAGAGTCCGTGGGAGTCTGTCCTCTGAGTGCAGAGATCTTCCATGAACCCTGAGTAGACATGGGCTGGCCAGTAGGCTGATGCCTTTCAGGATGAAAGCGTGGATCTATCATTCTCCCACTCCCAGCTCAACCTTCCAGCAAGGGAGAAATCTGCCTCTTTGACCTCTTGGTTAGCCCCAGCCATAAATTACTAAAGTATATGCTCATTAGCTGTCATGAGCTAATTCTTCCATGTTCTGACTAGCCTTAGAGTGCCGATTACACAGGCAACCGCAGATCCACTGAGTGAGATCCTGGGGTTTGGGAGGGTGGCAGAGAGCAGGAATAAGGCATTATCCTATCAGGGCGTGATGGGGACAGACACCTCTGACATGAAACACTCACATCCAGCAAGAGTAGAAGCTTCTCTTACAGCACTGGATGATGCATGGGCATGGAGTGGGAGTGAGGTGGAAGAAGAGAACAGAGAGAAGTCTCAGATTTCCCAGGCCTCTTTCCTGGCCAGTATTTTAGAACTCCTTTCAAATCAGCAGGTTAATGTAGCACAGCGAGGCCATATCAGGCTGGTCCCAGATTGGTGCTTGGGATTAATGTATCATGAAAGAAATCAAGAAAGTGGCCAGAGACCAGTTAGAAAGTCAGTGGTGGCGGTGGGGATTAATAGTCAGCAGGGATTTCACACCCCTTCAGGGCTTTCAGTCTGCCCTGGGGCTCTTCTTCCCCCTTCCCCATCCCCTCAACTGACCAACAATTTTGTTTGTTTGTTTTTTGTTCTTTCTTTTTTTAAAATTTTAATGTTTTATTTATTTCTGAGAGATAGAGACAGCGTGAGCAGTGGAGGGTCAGAGAGAGAGGGAGACACAGAATCTGAAGCAGGCTCCAGGCTCTGAGCTAGCTGTCAGCACAGAACCCGACGCGGGGCTCGAACCCACAAAGTGTGAGATCATGACCTGAGCCAAAGTCAGACCTCTCACCCTTATCCCTCTCAAGATCTTGGCCCAGAGAGTGACTTTGAGGAGGGAAAGTTATGCAGTGTACCGGGAGCTTAGGAGTTTGGGGAAATGCTAGACTGGGTTTGAATTCTGGATTTGCCACTGACCGTCTATGAGGTATTGGTCAACGCACTTAACCCCTTCGAATCTCAGTTTCCCCAGCTGCAACATGGGGCCATGTTGATACATCCTGAAGATGCAAGGGTAAATGTATTAGTGTTTGCAAAGCACCTGACAGTAGATTCCACTGATGCTTGTTACACTCAAGTTAATTCTGTCTCACTTTTTTTTGTCAAATGAGTCACAGTTTATCTTTTGTTTATAAAGCAAAAATTCAGTTTATTCATGTGTGTGTGACACGGTACACAAGAGGCAAATTGTTTCACATCATAAGTTTCACTTCCAACTCCTTGGAATGTTCATTTCTCGGGCTAAAAGGAGAGACTAGACAAGAGAGGCAGGAAATGTTTGGCAAATGAAATAAGGATGGGGAGGGAGCAGTGCTAACATCATTCTCCCAGGGCTGGGCATAAAGGAACGGCTAGTCACAAGCTGTTTTCTAGAACTGTTAGCTGGAAACAAAGCCACGCCCTTCCTGGGACAGGAGTCACCCTTTAAGTCTTGCTGATTGCAGTACTACAGGGACTTGCCATACTTCTTCTCGAACTCAGACCTAATTTTCAACATGTCCACCTAACTTCAAGAGACCATGATTCTAATCAGAACTTTATTGTGAATCCCCTTGCCCTGCATGGAGTAGTACAATCGGTCAGCAAAACAGACGGTCTTGTTCTGAGTACACTGGACCAGGTTCAGGAAAGCATTTTCCAGGTTTCTCCGTTGACTTCCTTCTTAATGCTCCCCAACGTGTCATAAGGGGTGTAGCCCCTGTATCTGTCAAATACTTTCTGGAGATGACAGCTTCTGCTAGGTCATGATGCTGATCCACTCGGGCACATCTGTTCCTTTCCTTTATTTTATTTTATTTTATTTTATTTTATTTTTTTAGATTTTAGAAAGTATTTTATTTTGAATTGATTACTTAATATTACTGCTATTTTTTTTAATTTTTAACATGTATTTATTTTTGTTTTTGTTTTTTTGTTTTTTTGTTTTTTTTTACAAATAGTTTATTGTCAAATTAGTTTCTACATAACACTCAGTGCTCATTCCCAAAGTGCCCTCGTCCATGCCCATCCCCCCTCCCCCCCACATCCATCAGTCCTCAGTTTTTGTCAGCATTCAAGAGTCTCTCATGGTTTGCCTCACTCCCTTTCCCCCACCATTTCCGCCCTTCTTCTCCCCCTTGTTCCTCCGTCAAGTTCCTCCTAATCCTCCTATACGTGCAAACATATGATATTTGTCCTTCTCTGCCTGACTTATTTCGCTCAGCATAACACCCTCAAGGTCCATCCATGTTGCTACACATGGCCAGATTTCATTCTTTCTCATTGCCATGTAGTATTCCATAGTATAGATAAACCACATCTTCTTGATCCATTCGTCCATTGATGGACACTTAGGCTCTTTCCATGTTTTAGCTATTGTGGAGAGTGCTGCTATGAACATTGGGGTCCATGTGCTCCTATGCATCAGCATTTCTGTATCCCTTGGGTAAATTCCTAGCAGTGCTATTGCTGGGTCATAAGGGAGTTCTATTGTGAGTTTCCTGAGGAACCTCCACACTGTTTTCCAGAGGGGCTGTACCAGTTTACATTCCCACCAACAGTGTAGGAGGGTGCCCGTTTCTCCACATCCTCGCCAGCATCTAGAGTTCTCTGATTTGCTCATTTTAGCCACTCTGACTGGCGTGAGGTGGTATCTCAGTGTGGTTTTGATCTGTATTTCCCTGAGGAGGAGGGATGCTGAGCATCGTTTCATGTGTCTGTTGGCCATCTGGATGTCCTCTTTGGAGAAGTGTCTGTTCATGTCTTCTGCCCATTTCTTCACTGGGTTGTTTGTTTTTCGGGCGTGTAGTTTGGTGAGTTCCTTATAGATTCTGGATATTAACCCTTTATCTGATATGTCATTTGCAACTATCTTTTCCCATTCCGTTGGTTGCCTATTAATTTTCTGGGTTGTTTCCTTTGCTGTGCAGAAGCTTTTAATCTTGATGAGGTCCCAACAGTTTATTTTTGCTCTTGATTCCCTTGCTTTTGGGGATGTGTCAAGTAAGAAGTTACTGCGGTGGAGGCCAAGGAGGTTGTTTCCTGCTTTCTCCTCTTGGGTTTTAATGGTTTCCTGTCTCACGTTCAGGTCCTTTATCCATTTTGAGTTTATTTTTGTGCATGGTGTGAGAAAAGGATCTAGTTTCATTCTTCTGCATGTTGCTGTCCAGTTCTCCCAACACCACCTGTTAAAAAGGCTGTCTTTTTTCCATTGGATATTCTTTCCTGCTTTGTCAAAGATCAGTTGGCTGTATACTTTTGGGTCCACTTCTGAGTTCTCAATTCTGTTCCATTGGTCTATGTGTCTGTTTTTGTGCCAATACCATACTGTCTTGAGGATGACAGCTTTGTAGTAGAGGCTGAAGTCTGGGATGGTGATACCTCCCGTTTTGGTTTTATTTTTCAGGATTACTTTGGCTATTCGGGGTCTTTTGTGGTTCCATACAAATTTTAGGATAGTTTGTTCTAGCTTTGAGAAGAATGCTGGTGCAATTTTGATTGGAATTGCATTGAATGTGTAGAGTGCTTTAGGTAGTAATGACATCTTAACTATATTTATTCTTCCTATCCATGAGCATGGAATGTTTTTCCATTTCTTTGTGTCTTCTTCAATTTCCTTCATAAGTTTTCTATAGTTTTCATCATACAGATCTCTTGTATCCTTGGTTAGGTTTATTCCGAGGTACTTTATGGTTTTTTGTGCAATTGTGAATGGGATCAGTTTCTTGATTTCTCTTTCTGTTGCTTCATTATTGGTGTATAAAAATGCAACCGATTTCTGTACGTTGATTTTGTACCCTGCAACTTGGCTGAATTCTTGGATCAGTTCTAGTAGGCTTCTGGTGGAGTCTGTCGGGTTTTCTATGTAGAGTATCATGTCATCTACGAAGAGTGAAAGTTTGACTTCCTCTTTGCCAATTCTGATGCCTTTGATTTCCTTTTGTTGTCTGATGGCTGATGCTAGGACTTCCAGCACTATGTTAAACAACAGTGGTGGGAGTGGACATCCCTGTACATCTGTTCCTTTCCTATTCACTCCAGGATCATAGAGCTCCTGGGCATCTTGGGCAGTCAGTTCACAGTCAATGACAGAGCCATACTTTACTCTTCTACCTTTTGCAAGGGCAACCATCAGCTTGTGGAAGTCACCAGATGTGTCAGAAATTATGTCCTTCTCCAAATCAGTCTTATACACTTCTTTGTAGACTTTGTTCATTTCTTGAAGCTCTTGGCTGGTCCTTGAGCAGATGATCTCAATAAGGGAGTCCTCATCAGTCCCCAGTGCCTACATGGAGGCTTTCAGCTCAGAAACATCATACTGAGCAGGTGTTTTCAATAGGCTCCAATCATGCTCTCTAGGTGGCCAGACAAGGCTGACTTCAGTGCAAATGCAAGTTCTATTTTGGTCCTTCTCTGGTAGGTGAAGGCAATGTCCTGTCTCTTTTCAGTACTGCAGTTGGTTAAAATGTTGACAATGGTGATCTCACCCATACCTTTGATTTTGATGGCCATTTCAACATTCAGAACATCATGCTCAGCATCAAAATTGGTGTACACTTTGACCGACCCATATGCACTTGGGGGTGTGGAATGATTACTGTCCAAGCTGAGCTTGCAGAGAACTTCATGAACAGCAGAAATTTTGAAAGAAGCTGGGCTGGGCACTGAGAGCTGTGAGTGTCCTCAGTTGTGGAGCCAATAGTTTATTCTTTATCATCTTAATAGGAATGAAGGAGAAAGTGGTTTATGTCAGGACTTTTTGAGGAAGCTTTCTAGTGGGTTGTTGGGCAAGAATAATAATAATGATGATAGACAACATACATGGAACATTCACTGTGTGCACGGCCCTGTTCTAAATTCTTTACATGGACTACCTCATCTACTCACCCAGCAGCTGTGTGAGTTAGGGACTAATGTCATCCTTACCTTGCAGACGAGAAGACGTGCCCACATCCTCTAAAGAGTGTGCCCACCTTTTTATTCCTGCTGAATTATTCCTTTGTCTGTTACAGAGTGGCTTTGGTCTTCTAGTGGTTTTTAAAAAAGAATTTATTAAGGTGAAATTCATATCGCATAAAATTAACCATTTTAAAGTGGACAACTCAGTGGCATTTAGCACATGCATGATGTACAATCCCCACCTCTATCTAGTTCCAGAACATTCCCATCACTTTAAAGTCAAACTGCTTGCCCATTAAGCAGTTTCTTCTTGTTACACCTTCCAACCCCTGGCAACTGCCTATCTATCTTTTTTTTTTAAATAAATACCCCAAATCCATTTTATTATTTGTCACTGGGGGAGATGTCATTTCACAGAAGTAATTATCTAATGCTGCATAACAAGTACCCCAAAACTTACTGGCTTAAAACATGAATGATCACTTCTTATCTCTCAGTGTCTGTGGGAAAGAAATTCAGACAGGGCACCGCAAGGTTGGCTTATCTCTGCTCCATGTCTGGGACTTCGGCTAGAAGTGTCAGAGTCTGGGAGATGGGATGATGCCCCTTCACCACCTATCTGAGTGATGCTGCTTGTTAGCTGAGAGCCCTGCTGGAGAGGTCAGCCAGAATATGCCGTGTCGTGCCTCCACAGGGCTTGGGCTTCCTTTCTATGGATTTTTCCATTCTGAATATTTCATGTGAATGGAATCATACAGTATGTGACTTTTTGTTTATGACTTTTTTCACTTAGTGTCATGTTTTCAATGTTCATCCATACTGTGATATGCATCACTACCTTTTTATGACTGAATAACCCACTGTATGTACATGTCACAAATTGCTTACCTTTTCATCCATTGGTGGAGATTTAGGCTGTTTCTGCCTCTTGGTTATTGTTAGTGAATGCTTGACTGAAATAAGACCTCCTTCTGGTTTGAGGTAGTCAATGAACATGAAATTATAAATAAAACTACTTGGGAAGGACTCCACATTTATAATGTATATGCCACATCAGATTTCCTGTGGATTAAGAAGGAAATAAGATTCATGCTTTCTAAGTATTCACTGTATGCTAGTGTATTCATGTGCACAATTTTGCTTTCTCATTTAATCCTTGCAACAGCCTATGATGTAGATAGCCTGACGCCCATTTTACAGATGTGAAAACTGAGGCAAAAGGAAATTAAGTCTCTTGCTCAAGGCAGATCTGTTAGAAATGTAAAAGCCAGGATTTTAGCCCAGATCGTATGGCTTTAAAGTCCACACACTCTCTTTTAAAGAGTGGAAAAGAAAGTTTAGTTCAAATGCAATGAAAAATAAAAACAAGCTAAAAATTATTCAATTAATTTAAACTGGAGTTTCTTTTGCCTATGTATATTTGAGCCACTGGAACTGAAATAATACATGGCCTTTAGTAAACTGCAACAGAACTTTATTTAATAGAATTTTAGTACCTGTTTAGAGTCACTTGACTCTTTTATCTAAAATCAATTTGGAGAGGCAGTTTTTTCTTCCTCCTTACCCTGACCAGATGCCCAAGGGATTTTCAGAGCTGTCCCTAACCTGGAGCTGAAAATTCTCACTCCAAGTTCTAGAAGTTCTAGATTCTACCAGAGGATACCATGAGTGCTTCTGATTTTAATTCTTCAAGGTGAGAACAGGTAGAAGAGGTCTGGTTACCAAGGATCTCAGTGCGACAGTCCAGCAGTGGGAAGCCAGCTGCTGAGCTCTCAAGTGCAGCTTTACCCCTGGAAGCCAGAGTTGCTGTGACTTCTGCTGGAAATCCAAACATCTTAAGCAAAGTGGTCATGCCAGTCCCAGCCTGAGATGCTGAACAGACCCAGATGTATACAGCAAGTTTTAAACTGTATCCTCTCAATGATCTAGCAATTCTATTTCTGTGAATTTACCCCAGGAAAATTGGTATGGAAACTACAGATTTAACTACAAGGATTTTTTTTTTCTCAGAATTTTTGTAATAACCAAAAATCAGAGATAACCTAAATATTCCATAAGGCAGCATTGGATAAGCCAAATACAATATAGCCATGAAATGTAATACAATTTAGCCATTAAAAGTATGGTAAAGAAAAATTAAGTTTTTGACATAAAAAGTTGTCTTGTTAAGTGAAAACAAGAGTTAAGTCAAAAACATTTGCAAAGCAGTACTGATTGCTAATCTAGCTTCATCTATCTACCCCCAAAGCCTCGAAGTATATTAACAATAGGAGTTCTCAGCTAGGGAGATTATGGAGATTTTTGTATTTTCTCATGTTCTCTAGATTTTTTTTTGTAACTTACATGTTACTTTTGTTTGGTTAAAAAAAATATATATATATTTATTTAAACGAAAATTAAAATGGAGCTAGAATCTCATAGCTTTGTTTGGAGAAAACATAAGATCCCATCACTCTAATAGAGTTTGCTTTCCAGAGGATGAGACCTGTGAGACTGATCAATCTAGAGAGCTGAGAGCAGATGGTATTCTGGCTGTGACAGTCCTTTTCTGAGGACCACTACCTGCTATGGAATCAGGCTCTTGTGGTTGGTATGTCTCTTGAGTAGCTAAAGAGCAGGTATCAGTCATCTCAAGTGAGTGTAGGAAGGATCTAATACCTTGCACCGAAGTCCCATTTATCACATGTTTGTTAATTAATTGATAGAGCATCTTGACCCCCTTTAGAGGTCCCTCCAAGAAGCAGGAAGAAGATCTATTGATAACCTACTCAATGGTCATTAACTGCTTCAAATAGTAAAGGTCTGACAGTCTTTGAAACCACTCATAAAGATGAGGCATTTTCTTTTCTTTTATGCTTCATTTGTATTCATACTTGGCATTAGGGCACTGGCACTGACTTGGGGTTATGAAGTCTTCTACTCCTGAAAGCTCATGACACTATTGGCTTTCAAGTATATGAAAACAGCAACCTCACAACAGGGGGTCTGGAGGTGGACAGGTGCACACTTCCATTATGCTCTGCACCCAACCTGAAAGATGAGATGATCTTGGGTGAATTATTCATCTATCTGGGTCTTGGTGTCTGCAGTTTACAAACAGGAATAACAGGATTACTGGAAGATTCAAAACATGTGCCCCAATCTCTGTCTCAGAGTACTTGTTTTTTAAACGTCTCCTTCCCTCCTGGTCAGAGGCTTTATTTTAAGTAAATGTATGGTGTTTTTAAATTTTTAAAAATTCATTCCCCAAAGCAAGACTGCCATCCTCCAACTGGATGACTTTGGGCATGTTAAGTAATTTGTCAATGTCTCAGCCCCTTCATTTATAAAATGGGAATAATAGTAAAACTACTTAATAGGGCTTTTCTGAAAATTGAATAAGTTAAAGTATCTAAAGCCCTTAGAATAATGCTTGTCTATATAGGAGACATATACTATTGTATAAATAGTAATAATATTATTATTATTATCATTATCATGTTCTCCTCGTTCTTTAAGCAAGAGAAAAAAGGCACAATTTACACACAATGTCCACAAAACAATAATATGCCAAAGAGTAGATATAGCAAATAATTTGCTAAACCTTTATAATAAAAAGTATAAACCCTCATTGAAAGGAAGATGATAATGAATAAATGATGTATACCATGTTCATGGATAGGGAGACTGATTAGCATAAATTTATATTTCAAGTCTCTATTTCAAGTCTCCGAATATTTCAAGATCTCCAATCTGTAAATTACTTCACTTAAAAATTCTTTCAGAGGGGCACCTGAGTGGTTCAGTTGGTTAAGTGTCTGACATTGGCTCAGATCATGATCTTATGGTTTGTGAGTCTGAGTTCCACATCAGGCTCTCTGCTGTCAGAACAGATCTCACTTCAGATGCTCTGTCTTCCACCTCTTTGCCTCTCCCCTACTAGTGTTCTTTCTCTCTCTCTAAAATAAATAAACATTTAAAAAATCTTTTAAAAATTCTTTTAGAAAAGCAAAGGGACAGAAATGAGTTAGTTAAGACAAATTTGAAGAAAAAAAAGAGAAGTGACTTGCCTTACCAAATACCAAGATTACAGGTACCATCCCTCACCCCCTACCCTGTATAGTCAAAAATCTTCATATAACTTTTGACTCACCCAAAAGCTAACTATTAATAGTCCACTGTTGACCAGAAGCCTTGCTGATAACGTAAGCATGATGTAGGCAGGTGATTAACACATAATTTGTGTGTTATATGATTATAGACTCTATTCTTACAATAAGAAAGAAAGAAAATGTTATTAAGAAAATATAAGGAAGAGGGGCGCCTGGGTGGCTTAGTCGGTTAAGCGTCCAACTTTCGCTTAGGTCATGATCTCGCGGTTCGTGGGTTCGAGCCCCGCGTCGGGCTCTGTGCTGACTGCCAGCTCAGAGCCTGGAGCCTCGTCTTCCTCTCTCTCTGACCCTCCCCTGCTCACGCTGCCTCTCTCTCTCTCACAAAGAAATAAAAAAAAAAAAAAAAAAAAAAAAAAAAGAAAATATAAGGAAGAGAAAATACATTTACAATATTTTACAATGTAAAAAAAAAAAAAATCCACGTATAAGTGGACCTGCACAGTTCAAACCTGTGTTGCTTAAGAGTCGACTGTAATTATAGACATAGAGCAGTTCGACATTGAGGTAAATAGACTTGATTCTCTTCCATTGTGTTAAAAATGTGCTGGTATATTGATCCTGCCAACTCTTGAGTGATCTTGGGGAGGGGTCCTGGGGGGGCCTAGAGCAGGTGAAGTCCCAGGAGAGACCATCAATATGCAAATCAAAGATGATCTTTCTTGATGTATTCATGATGTGAAAGGTTATGAACACTGGAATAGACAAGCAGACTAGAAAGAACTCAAATAGATTCTCATGTACATGGAGATTTTATTAGCTCCAAGAATGCCATTAATAATCCAGAGAGAATTATTGAATACGTGGTAAGTAAGTATATATACACATAAACATATATATACATACATATGTATATGTTGTAATATAGTTATAACTATAATATGTATAACTATATATAATAACTAACTACATATATAGAGAATAAACTAAAATTGCTTTTTTACCTAACACCATGACAATAATCAATTTCAGATGAATTGAAAACTAAATGGTAAAAGGCAAAATCTTACAAATTTTAAACAGAAAACCCAGGAGAAATATTTTGATGACATCAGACCAGAGAAGAATTTAGCCAAAGTAGTGATAGGCATAGAATAGAAAACCCATGGTGGGGATGGGGTTCCTGGCTGGCTCAGTCGGTAGAGTGTGTGACTGTTGATCTCTTGATCTTTGGGTTTTAAACTCAAGCCTGAGCCCCATGTTGGGTGTAGAGATTACTTAAAAACAAACAAACAAACAAACAAACAAGCAAAAACCATGACTATAGTAAAAAAAATTAAGGAACCACCTGGAGAAAGATTTACAGCTTATATCACAAAGAGCTAATTTCATGAAGAAATAAAAGCCTTCTTGCAAATCAATAAGGTACTAATAATTTGATATGAACAAATAGATCACAGAAAAATATATGCAAGTAGTCTTTAAAAAAACTAAACTTTTTTTTTGAACGTGAATGAGGTATTTATTTTTTTTATTTTTTTATTTTTTACAAACAGTTTATTGTCAAATTAGTTTCCACATAACACTCAGTGCTCATCCCCACAAGTGCCCTCCTCCATGCTCATCCCCCCCTCCCCCCCGCATCCATCAGTCCTCAGTTTTTGTCAGCATTCAAGAGTCTCTCATGGTTTGCCTCGCTCCCTTTCCCCCACCATTTCCGCCCTTCTTCTCCCCCTTGTTCCTCCGTCAAGTTCCTCCTA